>NC_068409.1:1341988-1536988 GCF_023724105.1 Carassius gibelio | reverse complement strand
AAAATGAAAATTAGCCCATGAATTACTCACCCCCAAGTCATGTTAGGTGTATATGACTTTATTCTTTCAGATGAATCCAGTCGGAGTTATATTAAAAATTGTCTTTGATATTTCAAGCTGATTAATGCCACTCAGTGGGTGTTGTAATAGAGTTGATATTATTCATTATTCGCTGGCCAATTCAGTTGATTAGTCATAGAACAGTGATTCTGTGCAAATTCCCTATAAAAACTAAATTAATTCCCTATTGATCCCCCTGCGGGCCCTATTATATATCCAGTGCAATGAGATGCCAGGCACAACGCGAGTGTTTTTTGTTAGTTTCAGCCCTACGCAGTTGTCATTTTCACATCGCTATTTAAATAGCAAATGCATTTGTACTCATGGGCATGCTGGTCTAAAAATGAGGTGTGTTCAGGCGCATTGCTGGCGTGTTGCTATTTTGAGGCAACTGAAATTAGACTGTGCCATTGATCAAGAAAAACATGGTCTAAACTCTGGGGCAATAATCTTTATTTCTTTCCGTTTTTTTTTTTTTTTTTTTTTTTTTTTTAAGAGCGCTTTGTAATATGCGGATATAGGAGGGTGCTTAACACACATACACTTTGCTTATTACACACACAGGAAAACGCGGGAGCACACAAATATTTGTGAAAATAATAACAAGATAATAAAAAAAATAAAAAAATAAAAATAATAATACATTAAAAAAGGATTAAATTAAAATATATATATATATATATATATATATTAAACACTAGAGAAGCGTTCGGTTTTTCCACTTGTACATTCCACCATTCAAATAGCAAATCTGCCACGGTGCGAGTGCAACTGGCTTTCAAAGGGAATGGGTGATGAGACTCTGATTGTTTTATGGCATATTGCGCCCAAAATACACCCATTACTCATTAAGAGAACAGAGACAACCCTTTTAGACCATGTGCCCTTAAACTGGCGAAAGTGGATTCGGACACGCCCTAAGTGCAAATGTGCCGTGGGCTGTAGACCTTGATCTTAGATTGTTAAAACTGTGCCCTGCAGCTTTCAGAAGCAAACTTAGGATCCAGCATGCTAATGTGTGCTATTAATTTAATGCTGTCTTATAATTCTATACAAAATCACTTTGAGATTATGAAATTTAGTCAGTTCTCCATGTATATCTATATAGTGTAGCTGTTTCATTAACTATTTACATTTTGTAGCTTGTATCTTGACAAGGTACTGTAGGCTATAGTTTCTGCTTGGAGTGTGACAAAGGGGTGAAGTAAACCCACCCGCTCTGTGAAACTGATAAGCACAGCCAGGCATCCATACATCTGCATGTGTACGATACAGTCGGAGCTGTGAAAGTGCAGCATTATGGATTGAGGCCATTTGTCAGGTAAAGAGAATCATCCGTCCAACTGCTGTCTTTGAAGCGAGACAGGGAGAAGGATTAGATGTATCCCTGTCTACTGCAAAACCCACTTATTTCATGCTCCCTTACAGCCACCTTGAACACATTGCTGCATAACAAATGGCCAAGTCACTGGGTAAATGTGAAGAGGATTTAATGGTTTTTATGAGTATTTACTGAAGGGCAAACAGGAAACAATGTGAAAAGTTCAAGGTAATGTTGCAAATTCAAGTGTGGACTTGTGACAGATGGGGTGTGATTGCCTATTAAACAGACTTGCATGTCCACTGATAACTTTTAACTCAGTGGAAATATATGTGCAACATATAAACATAAACATATAAAGGGTATGTATTACTTATTTTCACTGAGGTAAAAGCTTAGCATATATAATATGGTATAATATTGTGATTCCAGTGTCACATGATTCTTCATCAATCATTCTAATATGATGATTCACTGCTCAATTCCTGTTTTCAGTTGAAAACAATTGTGCTGCTTCATATTTTTGTAGAAAGCATTTAGACAGACAAAGTCACAGATACTATCACAGGGTACGTTTACATGGACACTTTTTGCTTCCTTTCAAACGTAGCATTTACATGAACGCTGAATAAGTGATCGGGTCAATATGTTTGTTTATGTATCTTCTGATTGAATTTAAACTTTTGACGTTATTGATGAATATGCAGTTTCCTTCTGTTGTCGCATACTGTTTTAAAAAGCACACGTGATATTCATCTACATCAGGTTATAATTAGGTGACGGCAAGCACATTAACTGTTGTGCAGAGCTACTTACATTATAAAACTGTAAAAGTGCCCCTTCCTGCACCCAAAACCAGTCTGTTGATGAGAGTCTTAAACAAGGACTGGTGGGATGTTGTCCTGCTCCACTTCACAGACGCTGATTGAAAGAAGAGTTTTATGATGATAAAATACTTATGACACTTTATTCACCAGGACGAAACAGCTTGTTCCACCCGACCTACGCATTGTGGCATAGAAACTTTAAAACTAACCAAACCCATAGCAGGCTAAGACATGTGGGTTTACACTGAAGACGTGTCACACTGAACCATTGCACATGATGGGACATCTATATTGTTCCATTTCACAAGCTTAGCAAGAACCAAAATTTTCATAAGGTGTGCAAAGATACATCAGACAGTGCTGTAACAGAAGATGATGGCAACGGTCAACAGAAAGTTTCTCAACACGCTCACCCTGCAGCCACAATCCAAACACCCGTCCCCACACAGGTGTGCACACATGCGTTAATACAGACACCACACCCCAGTGACACCCACAGTAACCAATAATGTCACTATGTGCAATACTTTCTAGTTTTGGTTTCCAATCCGATCAAGTGTTTACATGCCCTCTGACTCAGATTACAAAAGAAATAAACCAACCCTTACAATCCAATCTAAAATTTTGTCGGATCTGGCCAATTCAAAACGATTGACAGGTTTACATGTGACTTTTTTATCTGATTGTGTTTCTAGTCCTATTACAATCAGATTAGTAGGGTCCATGTAAACACAGCTACAGACAGATAGATAGATAGATAGATAGATAGATAGATAGATAGATAGATAGATAGATAGATAGATAGATAGATAGATAGATAGATAGAAAGAATATGTATTAGAATACTTTTAGATTATTACAGTATGACTTTACATAATATTGTCAGAGTGATAAAATATTATGCAAATTATTACACCTCAGGTGCAAATACACAGTCAGTGACCAAATAGTGAGCAGATTGTTTGGAATAATTCCCAGATATTTACAATGAGAAACACTATTGGAGTTTTTACATACTATATCACTCTCTCTTATTACATCTTGTAAGAACAGTGTTGGTAAGTAACATTTAATTTTCTTATGAATGATTGAACATCACCAAGTGATCCCCCTAACATCCCGAATTAGTGCCTCAAGGTATATTTGCAGGCACGTCCAACATATTGTGTTGACCCTGGAACAACATTTTACTCAAAAAATGTAGTCTTGACCATATCCCTACACCTAAACCTAACCTTAACCATGAGTCATCCTTAAAGTCAGAGGAATTGATAGATGAATGACACTGATGTACAAGCACCTAACAGTGATGGTAAGCATAAACTTCACAAAATCTATAAACGTGTTCTTCAAACTGATTGGTTATTCACAATGTTGTTCCAGGGTCAACAAAGATGTTGTCCCAGGAACATGTCTCACTTGGTAAAATCAGGTTCTGCATATTTGCAGATTTGGCACATCCATCACAGTTAAGTATAAACTATTATTTTTTTTCATGATAATTTGGCAATCGTGCTCCCACGTCTTCTGTCCATTCCTTCCTTTTGTTTTCTACTATCCTTATTAATGAAAGTGTTAGAAAAGGCTCAATTAAATGAGTTGAATTTGCTCTGTGAAAGTTGGCGAAAGAAATACCCCACCCCCACCTATTTTCCAGAGGTCAGGTTCCCCTCTGAACTGACATGAGATATACTGATAGAGGACTATTTCCCTGGTCGTGCAAATGTCATCACATGCCCATCATTGTTTTTCAAGCAGCTTCAGCCACCTGAACCTACAGTGACATTTGGCAGCGGCTCAGATCGCCCTGCTGTCTTTTGCCAGGCTTATCGGCATGCTTCACTCGCCGCAACCAATTATAGTGACACAAGTGACTTTCACGACCTAGTGCGCCCAGCATGTTGAACACTAAATTTAAATTATTCACCCAGTAAGAGCTTGATTGACTCGTCTTTGGCCGTATGCCTTGCAGAGTAATGTTCCTCCCACTGCTCTTGCTTTCGGGCTGGGATTAGCTTTTCAGATGTGTCTGTTAGCTGTTGTCACCCACTTGTTGATTTTGTTGTGCATGTTTTACTTGCTCTTCAAGTGGGGCCAACGCATAGCAGCATGGGAACCCAGCAAGAAATTGGCCAAACTTCGGCCTGCTCATGGGATTCACTGTGACATTAACCACTAATTAGAGTCCGTCCTGGTAATTACAGACAGCTTTTAGCCTAACTGAAAATATATATATATATATATATATATATATATATATATATATATATATATATATATATATATATATACACACACACACACACACACACACAAACCCGATTCCAAAATGTTTGGACACTACAAATTATGATAAAAGAGGAATGGAATAATTTACAAATCTCATAAACTTTTATTTTATCCACATTAGAATATATAAATAACATATCAAATGTTGAAAGTGAGACATTTTGAAATGTCATGCCAAATATTGGCTCATTTTGGATTTCTTGAGAGGTTTTTTTTTTTTTTTTTTTTTTTTTTTTTGACAGGTCACAATTAGAGGCCGAAAAAGTTAAATGTACATCAATGGAACATTAGGAGGACCCATTTGCAACTTATTAGGTCAATTGGCAACATGATTGGTTATAAAAAGAGCCTCTCAGAGTGGCATTGTCTCTCAGAAGTCATGATGGGCAGAGGATCACCAATTTCCCCAATGCTGCGGTAAAAAATAGTGGAGCCATATCAGAAAGGAGTTTCTCAGAGAAAAACTGCATCTACAGTACATAATATCTTCCAAAGATTCAGAGAATCTGGAGCAATCTCTGTGCGCAAGGGTCAAGGACGGAAAACCATACTGGATGACCGTGATCTTCGGGCCCTTAGATGGCACTGCATCACATACAGGAATGATACTGTAATGGAAATCACAACATGGGCTCAGGAATACTTCCAGAAAACATTGTCGATGTACACAATCCACCATGCCATTTGCCGTTGCTGGCTCAAAAATAGGTAAAAAAAGAAGCCATATTCAAACATGATCCAGAAGTACGGTGTTTTCTCTGGGCCAAGGGTCATTTAAAATGGACTGTGGCAAAGTGGAAAACTGTTCTGTGATCGGATGAATCAAAATTTGAAGTTCTTTTTGAGAAGCTGGGGACGCCATGTCATCCGGACTAAAGAGGACAAGGACAACCCAAGTTGTTATCAGCGCTCAGTTCAGAAGCCTGCATCTCTGATGGTAAGGGGTTGCATGAGTGTGTGTGTGGCATTTAATGCTTGCACATCTGGAAAGGCGCCATCAATGTTGAAAGGTATATCCAAGTTCTAGAACAACATATGCTCTCATCCATACGTCGTCTCTTTCAGGGAAGACCTTGCATTTTCCAACATGACAATGCCAGACCACATACTGCATCAATTACAACATCATAGCTGCGTAGAAGAAGGATCCCGGTACTGAAATGGCCAGCCTGCAGTCCAGATCTTATATATATGTATATAAAGTCTCGAAAGTCTCCTCGCATAAAAAATGGTTTAAAGTTTAGCATGGCATTTTATAATATTACATACATATTACAAATACAGTTGATGCATGTACACAGGCATCTTGAAGAAAGGGGGGGAAAAAAAGTGTATTCATGCATTTGGCAGATGCTATAACCTTGGCATCGGTAGCAACATGCTCTGCTGTCTAACCCCTTCAGACCTGAATTGTTTCAAGTTTCTGAAAAATATAAAAGGAAATTTCCCCAGCTCATGAGGCTTCTATAAATGAGACCGAATACAAATATTACAAATTTCAATACTCTTTAATTGTAATTTCTTTTTTGTCCATTTCTATGGATGTCAGGTCAAAACAGGGGTACTCTAAATGTACAAAAATGTACCATTATGAATTACAATTATAAACATACAAATTGTTGGTCTATACTTTAAGCTTCTTCTCAAGGTCAAAAACTTTCAGTATAACATTTCAACCTTCATTTTGAGGTTTTTGTTCCTAATGAACCTAGGAATAAATCAAGTCACGTTACAGTCATTTCCTGTGTGCATCTTTGAAACAATTTCTCTGTGACACAAATCAGTAGTGCACCTTGCACTTATCACAGAAGACGTGTGTTTAAAAAAAAAAAAAAAAAAAAAAGATCTCAAGACATGGTTTCCTTGAAAACTCCAACACTGATACTGGAGGACCAGGACATTCTCACTCTTGGAAGACCAAGAACTCCCATTGGTCATTGACTCCCATTGGTCTTTGTGCTCCTCAGCTCAAACATCTGACTTGAAACGTACTGCTTGAAGTAGCCGTATGGTGTTAGTGGCTCAGGGGCGTCAGTGGTGGGAGTTTCCCATGTTGTTTTTTACTGGAATAAAGCAGGTGTGACGACGCCACTGAATATCACTCTTTTTTGTGATATTTGTAAAAGGATCATCACCACGTACTGGTTCTACATCTGCCTCATGATCACAATCTTCACTGTCTTCTTGATTCTGACTTTCCTCTGCCTCAATCTCAATTTCTTCCCGTACTACTGATGGTGGCTCATCTCTGCCCTCCCCTGAAATTATTACCAAAACTGTCCCTTACAAAACAACTTCATACAAGTGTATATCCAGTAAAATTATATTCAATACATTTAACGACATCTAATTGTATGACAAGTTTTAACTAACTATCCCTAATTTTCACTCTACACTCACCAATTGTTGGCGATCTAGTATCATCTGCATTTGCCATCTCCATCTTCCTCATCACTCCACATAAAATCAACATCTGAGATATTTCCATCAGCTATATGTTCAAGCACTTCAAGAACTGTATATTCTGCTTATGAAATAGTAAAAAAATGTATTAGTACTGTGATATATATAAGTCCTGCCATGCTTCTCTTTAATGTAGTGTTTTTTTTTTTTTTTTTTTATTACTAAATGTAGAGCTTTACTGCCATTTGATTGGAAGACAAACTTCCAATCTCATGTACTGTAGGCTTTAAACTAAGTAAAGTAATTTATGCCTGTCTTGGCAAATCAAAATTTTCAGCAGCCGTTACTTCAGCTTTCAGTGTCACATGTCCTTCAGAAATCTGTTTCAGGTACTGTATGCTGATCTGCTGCTCAATAAATGTGTATTTATTATTATTATTATTATTATTATCATTATTATTATTATTATTATTATTATTATTATTATTATTATGTTAAAACTGTTTTTTTTTTTCAGTATTCCTTAATGAATATAAAGTTCAAAAGAACATTTGTTTGACCAAATTTATATTTTTCTTTTATTAATTGCCTTTATACTTTTAAACAATTGCACCCTGAATAATATTGCTGATGTTCATGATGCAACTACACTATACCAAAAGATTGTAGCATGCAGTGATTTGCTCAACATTACAGTATGTCAGTGATATTAGCAGTGGAATTGCTATAGGAATTATGGGCCCTGTGTACTGAATTTGCTATGGGGCCCTGACAAAGTAACATTCAGTGGGGTGAGGTAGTCAACCTCTGGCCCTGTGCACTCTATCACCCTTTCACCCCACTAACAGCACCCCTGTATTACATTATTTCATGACATTTCTTTCATCTCATTAATTATTTACTGACTTATTTAATTAATAAAATATGCAAAGTTCAGTCTGGTGCACATGTCCGTATGTGTGATTCCACAGACATCTCTCATCATCTTGTTGCTGGATTGCTTGAAAGAAGACTGCAGTAAACACAAGCTTTTTTTATTCATATGGCTAGCGAAGCGTAACACCTTTTTTTTTTTTTTTTTTTTTTTTTTTTTTTTTTTTTTTATGAAAAACAAAACTTTTTGATCTGAATCTATCCGAAAGTCCCTCAATTTATTATTTCAGAAAAAAAAAAGTCAGTTTTATTCTGATAGAAAAATGCATAAACCGTGCAATGCTTTCCGCTCGGCTCGTTCCATCACATTCAGTAATCGGCATGCATTTTAGTTGTTTTGTATGAAAAAGAGCAGCTTTGATATTTTATGTTTTACAGGAAAGTCAAAGTTTGGAACTTGGAGCCACATGTCAAGGTTGTAATGAAGACAGCATTTTCCATTTAAAGAAACTTAATCTATAGAAGGCGTGATTCAACTGTACTTACACAATCAGCTTCTAAATGAGCCTTTTAGAAAATGCTAAAATGACAAGAACTTGTCAATGAAAAGATGACCCTGTTATTTATTACACATTTCAACTCTGGCTTATTGAATCATCCTGTTCGTGGCTGTCATTATGTAATCCTGGCGAGTGATGAGACAACCTGTGCAAATAAGAACTGTCTGACCTGAATATGTTCAGCAGGAGTCTGCCAAACTCTGGAAAGCCTGATTCATGCTCACAGCTGACAGAGCATACAGCTGCACAGGTGGAGCAAGCTGGGGCATACAGTTCTGTTTATTTTAGGAGCTCCAGCCCAAACAAAATGATCGCCAGCTGCATGCAATCTCAGACACATTTACTTAGATTGTAAAAACAGGCAGTGTAAGGGCTAAATTCAGGCTGTCTGGTGGTTATTATTACATTACTTATGCTGATCCTGAATGAAGGTACAGATCTGATTTGGATCACTGATGCTTAAGTAGCTACATTATTAATAGCAGAGAATCATAAGATAAAATGACAAATGATTAAAACACAAAGTATTTAATCATTAAACAGAGGTGAAGGATGGCTATAAATACAGGCCTTTGGGGGGGGAGGGGGGTGGTGTTTCCATTACATTGATGTAACTCACTGCTTAACCACCATACTGTAGTGCAATGCATCATTGTAGAAACTAAATAGCTAGTCATGGCTTTTTTTTTTTTTCTGAATATGGTCATATCTCCTCCGTTTGAACCACAGTGGTTCAACAATATACATACAGTTGTTAATGATGTCATGTAGAGGTGGAATAACAACGTCTACCAATTAATTGATTTGAGATATCCGGTATGCTGCTGTAATGAACATGGTACCTGATGACTATGGTTTGTTTTGTTCCTTGCCATTTTGCTTTATTCTATGTTTGAATAATCATGGTTCCCTATATATATATATATATATAATGCAACCTAAAAACTGAACTGAATCTTATACGGGGGGTGAAATGCTCATTTTCACTCAATATCCTGTTAATCTTGAGTACCTATAGAGTAGTACTGCATCCTTCATATCACCAAAATGTCATTAGTTCTATTATATTTATAAGAGAAAAATAGTCTTTGCCGATTTTTTTCGGAAAAACACGAGCGTCTGGAGGCGTGACGTGTGGGCGGAGCTAAAGAATCACGAGCGCGCGTAAGCTTTTGCGTTGAGAGCGTTTGGAAGTTGTGACATTACCGTGAGAAAAAAAAAAAAAAAAACATTATCCATGGCTAACATTCAGATTCAGCCGTTTATTTATGATCCAGAATAAGATCCCAAGGCTGAAACTGAACGAGAGCAGCAGCAGCAACGACTACAGCAGGACATCTCTATGTGGTATGTATTGAAACTGTATATATTTGCTTAGCGGTTTTGGAAAATGACTAAGTTCCACTTTATGTCGTCTTTTTTTTTTTTCTTTAAAGGTGTACAAGGTTTACTTGATGTGCTTACGCGTCGATAGCTAAGTTAACAACACAGAGATATTTGAAGCAGTTTTACTCACCGCCTGCGGTTCCAACACACGATCGTGACCCTTTTTCGTTTGGACTGCATCATCCTTAACAAATAAACGATACGCAAATGCGGCGTCAAACTGGGCCTTGTTAGTAAAACAAGCATCTTCGAAATGCAGGGGAACAAACACAAACACTTGCACAACTCCGTCGATACTCTGTAAAAATACACTCCGTCCACTGGTCCCTTAATGTTTTTTTTTTTTTTTTTTGGTAATCTGTGCAGGGTTGTCTTGCCCTCGCAACCAAAAACACACTTCTTTTGTGACATTTCGCAATGCTCTCGCTCTGCTCAGTGAATGTCTCTGCTCTCAGTGCTCTGCTATATATGGTAAAGGGAAGAAGAGGTAACTAAAACAGGTATGATCATAAAATAAATATAAAAAAAAAAAAAAAAAAAATTAATTTCTACTGGCAGATTATTAATTCCTATTCATAATCAGTTTATATATATATATATATATATATATATATATATATATATATATATATATATATATATATATATATACACATTTGATATTTTTTTGTAGGTCTCACCAATAGCATTATGACAATTTGACAACACTATGACAACTATCACAGGTATGACAGCAAAAGCAACAGACAGAGAAAAATCAATTTCACGCTTTAAAGAGCTCTCCTAAATATTGGACACTGGCAAAACATCTACAATATTATAATGAATATTTGCATTTTTGGAATAGTTACAGAGGTAGAGGCAAACTGGACCAAGCTAAATAGCCAAACCCTGACCTAGCGCTGCTCTGATTCATTTAGTCTCAAAACAGACTTACAGTTTAGCATATCTTAGAATAGCATGTAGCATATTTGTGGGTAGGCCCAACCGATGACATGCCCCTTCACTGACCTCACTTGAATGCTATTCACTTTTGTTACAGTCAGCCACCGAAGCCGTCACATGTGTCATAACGGCCAAACTGAGAAAACAGTGACAGAAAATCTGAGTCAGTGCATGTAAACTGAACTTTTTTTCTTTTTTTAAGTAAATGTTTTACCCAAACTATCACAAACTATGCACACTACAGTAAACTATTATGCTGATTCTAAGGCATGATATAAAGGCATATATGAAATGCCTGTTTTATTCCATCTGATATATTGACCTTTACAGTCGTAATGAGAGTGTGCATCATCTCACTGACTCAGGAAAGCAAATATTATTGAGAAACTTGGTTTGGCTTGTTAGCAAAAGTGGGTTTGGGGTGAAATACTCATCCATCAGTGTTGGGGTTGACACATGACTCCAGCTAACTGAGAAACGTGCACACAAGATCCACTTAAGAGATATTAATAAATATTTTAATAAATAGCTTTTTTTTACATTTGGAGCACATCTGCTCCATAAGAATGCATAATACACATGCACCATAAAAGGTACCCAAATGGGTGTGATAAGAACACAAAGTCATTCCGATTCTTCCATAATGGTTCAAGAGGGATGCATTTGGACAGTTTGAGTGGCAGCTACAAATAACTTGGTTAAGTCAGACTTGAGCAAGTCAGGATGTGCAAACAATCCATGAAAATGTTTTGACAGCTCCATATATCTGCATTGTTTACACATTGCTTCAGTAACTCAACCTGCTAATGGCTTATTTATAATTGTTTCTGCAAATGTTAATTGGCATAGGAGAAAAAAATAACATAAAACAAGTGAATTAAAAACATCACAATTCACAGACTACATTGCTTTGGATTGGACCACAGGGATGATCTGACGTGAGACATAATAACCTGTTCACTGGAGAATATATCTTTGTTAATAAACTATACCCACAAACTTACAGGACTGGAACAATAGGACAGAATTGTATATATATTTTTTGGGGGGTGTACTATCCCTTTAAAAATAGACATGCAGGTAGACAGGTCTTGGCTCAGAAATGAGACGACGAGACTGAATGTTCTGGTGACCGGCAACTTGTCTATCATTCACAGGAAGAAAATAAAATAAACGATATGCTGTATAAAAGCATACATATTGTAAAATGTTGTATAGGTTGCACATGGAAAAGGAGTATCTGTGGGTAATCCAAACATTCAAAATGCTGTAAAAATAACAAAAGGAGTGCAAGAGATTTACAATCTGCATTTTTTAAAGTCACTGTAAAGTAGCTGCATTGACTCAGTGTGCAGTATGATGAAATTAAAGTTGGCCAGGGTGAATTGCACCCATTTAAAATGTGATATATTTACATGAGCGGGACTGTTTAAGCTTATTTATTTGAGCCCTTTTTTTGCTTCATAACAGAGATAACCCAAAAACCACCCCCAGCAATTGTCCCCTATTCATTAACAAAACTTTCATGCGAATAATTTATGTTGTAATGTAACTCTTCTTATAATGCAAAAGAGGTTGATAGCAAAAAAGTAATTGCTTGTTATTAATCTGCCCAAACAAGATCAATGTTCAATCATCATGGGTTCCTATCAAGACCAGGACATGACAGCATAAACAGAAGCTAGAATCCATTGTGGCAGCATGAATGCATTACTCAGAAGTAACTTTTGAAGCCAGTTAGGTTTCACCATCACTTGTCTGTTTTGTGGAGACAACTCTCAACTCTCAAACTCAGCCAAAATATCTATGGAATACTGATGACTGAAGGACATACAGTAGAGTTGGTTGGAGTTTTTCATTGCAAAGGATGTTATGTATGGAAGTTTCTCTCCACCCATTGATTTGCTATTTAATTGCTTATGTATATCGCCATTTAATTGTTATGAATAAACTGATCTTTTGTTTTGTGTCTAAAAAGTTCCAAAATAAATGCAGCTTACTGATACTCTTATGATTTTGAGAGAAACAGCTGCTTACCTCAATACAGTGACAGTTCTTCCGGCATTTCTCCACCGATCCATCTGCTGCCTTCTTCTGTACGTTAATTACTAACCTCTTCATTAAAAAGTGCAGGAGGAGCAAAGTCTTGTGCTTTATATTATTCCAGTGCTAAAATGATAAAGAAGTCAGTCCAATCACACATGCAGAACTTTGTATTTTTTATTACAGATAAATGAAGTCCGTAAATAAAAAAAATAAGATGAAGTAAATGTCATTAAATTACTTATCACTAAAATAATTTACACCAGAACTTTTTCTTTTTTTCTTCGTATTATTATTCTAGACTTTTGACCAGTACATTAAATGCATTTTCCCCTGCATTTACCCAACTGTTATAATCATATACAATGAATTATGATGATTTTCGTCCTGCTCTCCACCCTAAAGAGTTAAAGAGTAATTTAGTAAAGTCAAGAGTGTGGGTTTATTAACTGTTACTGAACTTCCAGAAGTCCATCATGAACTCAGTTTTCCTCTATTTTCAATGAACTATGACTCAATGTTTTGCTCTTCTTCTGTGTTGGCTGAATCATCATCGTTGTTAATTAGCCCAACCACTGTGGTATCATCTGTGTACTTGGTAATGGAGTTCAAGCTGTGGGCGGCAAGCAGTCATAGGTGAATGAAGAACACAGGAGGGTCTCAGCATGCAGCTCTTTGTTGCTTCAGTGTTAAGAGTTTTAGAGAGGTGTTGATTGTCTGTTCTGGTATGTGGTTTATTAATTGGTAAATGCAAGATCCTGAGTCAGGACTTAATTAAAGTAATCACATTGGAGTGGAAGATCATGGTGAAGGCGGAGCAGAAATACCTATGAGGTGACTTTGTTGGGAATAATGAATGTAATGCCTTTTTTTGTGTGAAGAAAAGCACTTCACAAAAGTAAGTTTTTAGACATGATTTAATTGAAATGAGAATTTAATTAGACATCAAAATTAAAATGAACTATTTGGGACCTTGGTAAAAAAAAGTTATCAAACATTTGTGGAAAATTGCCATATAAAGTAGGCCACGCATAGGTTCCATTTTGAACATAGCTGAAGAATTTTGAATAAACTGAGTCAGTACACTTTGCTCTGTCCACAGTGTAAATGTTGTGTCTGCACAGATGCGAATGATGGAATACTCAAAATGTCCACTTGTTAGTGCACATGTGGCGAAACATGGTCAGTACAAAGCCTAAGCCTATACTTTGCAAGGCTTTAAAAGGCTTGCACTATTAGGCAAAACACAAGAACACAGTATACTTGTGTGACCAGTTGCATAACTTGCTTAAACTAGATTTACAGGTTCCTCAAGTGTCAGATTCTGGCTTTTTGAAGTCAGTTAGCTAAACAGGTAATTATGTCAAATTTTAATCTGAAAAGTAATAACTAACTGATATGCCCCATTGAGTTACTGCTTGCTGGTCAACCAGTTTTATTCTACCTTGGAGTCCTTAATACAGTGATTATGTATATTCAACCAGAAAAAAATATAGAAAGAAATATGTTTATGTCTTGCATAATTAGGATGTAAATTAATTTCAGTACATTTGTGGTCAGTGTACTTTTCCCCTGTGTGTGTTAAATGGTGCTGGTCAGCTTTTTAATTGTCTTTGTATGTCTTATCAAGTCAGACTCAACGTTAAATGTTACTCAGCAACTGAAGTCTTTGTTACACTCTGCTCTTTCTCATTTTTAAAGAGGCAACAAACTTTTTTTTTTTTATCTCTCTCTTATGCCAGATCCATTAAGATACCTATGTGAATTTAAAGTTACTTCATACAGTGCATCCACTAAAAATCACCCTGGGACCAGTTGGATGGAAGTCATTGCATAAGTTTCAAAGCTAGTTGATAAATGGTCTAGCATCACATGTCCTAGCTGACTTGGTGTGATATTTTATCTAATTTTAAGTGTGGCATACTATTTAAATCTGTTTTAGGTGGACCATTGACACTCTATCTACAATCTCATTTAGGAGTGTCCAGTGTTCCACTTGAGAGATAGATGGTGGTAATGCACTTATAAGGCGATTCACCATAAAGCAAGAAGAAGAAGAAGACACCTCACGCGCCTGCTTGAGAATGTGCACAACAGGACGCGCTCAGGAGAGTTCAAACAGTTTGCACATTGATAAACATCAAATTTTCATTTTTGGGTGAACTATCACCCTAAACTTTTTTTTTTTTTTTTTTTTTTTTTGGTTGGTTGGTTGCCTGATTCTGATATGGTGCATACTGTTCTCTTGTGATTTAATTGCTAATGTCATCAATGAAAATAAACAGACATGGAGGCAAGACCAATGTCAACAACCTTTTGGCAGCAATAGAATATTCTATGTTTGAATGTCTCAGTAATTAGACTAAGAACTGACATCAAACAAAACACATCACGTTGCCTCAGGAGGCACAAACACTCCATCTGTCTATGCCTAACTGGCTGGAAATAAACGGAAAACTAGCAAAGATAAAAAAATAAAAAATAAAAAAAATAGCAGGGTACTGCCATTTTCTTCTTGCCTTTGACCATATGATCTAGCAAAACACATTCTTATTGGAAAAACAATTTTTTTTTGTTTGTGGCAAAATATCACGCTGCCTCTTACACATTTCAAAGTGAAATGTTTAATGGGTGGCGTTAAAAGCGGATTCAGATAAAAAAATAATAATAAAAAAAAATAATATTAAAGGGTTAATTCACCTAAAGATGAAAATTATGTCATTAATGACTCACCCTCATGTCATTCCAAACATCGTAACACCTCCTTTCATCTTTGGAACACAGTTTAAGATATTTTTGATTTAGACCGAGAGCTTTCTGTCCCTCGATTGAAAATGTATGTATGGTATACTGTTCATGTCCAGAGAGGTAAAAAAACATCATCAAAGTAGTCCATGCGACATACAGTAAGAGCGTCAGTTAGAATTTGTTTAAGCTTTGAAAATACATTTTGGTCCAAAAAAAAAAAAAAAAAACTACGACTTTATTAAGCATTGTCTTCTCTTCCAGGTCTGTTGTGAACGCGTTCACAAAACTGCAGTGTAGTGATGTCTGGTCTGGTTCGTCATTCGATTTAACCGGTTCTTCTTGAACCAGTTCACCAAATCAAACTGAATCGTTTGAAACGGTCCGCGTTTCCAATAAGCATTAATCCACAAATGACTTAAGCTGTTAACTTTTTTAATATACACTGACTGAACTGCTTTGAAGAAAGAACTGAAGATGAACATCGAGCAGAGCCAGATTACAAATGAAAGATTGACTACTTCTCGAGTCAAGAACCGGTTGCATCGGTTTTCGGATTACCAGTACACTGAGCCGAGAACCGTTTCTGTCAGACGCGTCCGATTCGAGAAACGAGGAGCTGATGATACTGCACATGCGTGGTTCAGCGTGAAGCAGACCCACACACAGTGCTTCTGAACCCAACTGGTTATTTTGGTGATTGATTCTGAACTTATTCCATTCTAATGTTATGAGCACGGGTAAACTGAAGGCATGAATCAAGGACAATCATTGGCAATGACGTCATTACATCGAGCCCAAAAGAGCCGGTGAACCGTTTTTTTCAGCTGGTTTAATGAATCGAACTGTCCGAAAAAACTGGATCATGGAAAAGAACTGAACTTCCCATCACTAGTGGTGATCCAAAAACCGATGCAACCGGTTGTGAACGCAGTCACAACAGACCCGGAAGAGAAGACAATGCTGAATAAAGTCATAGTTTTGGTTTTGTTTTTTGAACAAAATGTATTTCCAATGCTTAAACAATTTCTAATTGCCACATGGACTACTTTGATTATGTTTTTATTACCTTTCTGGACATAGACAGTATGCCAAACATACATTTTCAATGGAGGGACAGCTTTCATGCATACTGAGTGTTTTACACTGTTAAAGAGTTGGATTCCCATGCTAAACATGGACAAAGTTTCAAAAATTAAGTTGTACGTTTGAAGGAGTATTTCTGTTCCAAAAACATGCGATGTTGTCATCAAACTGCACTTTCCGCATGTACAGCTTAAAAAAATAAAAAAAAAATAAAAAAAAAAACACACTGAATCCTACCCTAAGCCTAACCTAGTTTTAACGAAAGCAAACATGACAAATAAAACACATTTGCTAAAGCAACCATGTCAGTTTATCTTGTTTTAACAACTCGGTGAGCTTTTTTTAATCTTGACTTGTGTTTACTGGAGCACTCCGCATAACAAGAGCAATCCAGTACCAGATGAGCTACCAAAAAAGTTTACTATGTCATAAAAGTCATTCAAATGCAGCTGGTTGTGTAGATTGCAAAATCTGAAATATTTAACCCTATCAAATCAGTGCGATCACCCCAGCACACCCGCATGCTTCCGTTACCCAGTTGTTATGCAGGTGTAGAAAGCCAAACATCCCCATTCGTAGCAATGTGGAGGTGTAATAGTTTTCCCTCCACAGCTTCAACTGCAATTATTTTCATATATATGTTTTACTGCTGAGTAACCTGCTTTTAGACATGTGGTCTGTCAGAAAATATGAATAACTAGAATCTTATGTTTTTTAGGGTTTTTTTTTTTATGCTGCCTGCTTGTGCAGAATGTGCTGCCATAATGCAGGAGTATTGTTAGTGGCAGTATTATTTTGTGGTTGTTAAGGTTTTCTGTGTGGCTATTGTGGCTATGGTGTTGCTAGGTCGCTTTTTTCTCAGATTTCACTAGATGTATCTAAGGGCTCTTTCTTGGATGATTGTCTAGTTGTATGCCTTAGTCTGCTGTTGCTAAGGTGGTCTGAGTCGATAACAGTTAAAGAGTCCAATTTTAAGTCTCTATAAATCCATCAAATACGATTTTTATTTATTTAGCCAATTTTAATCATCTGCCAGGTGGAAATGGTATGACAGTGACGGGACATACAGCCATCCGAATCTGTGCTCTGCATTTAACCCATCCAAAGTGCACACACACAGCAGTGAACACACACCCAGAGCAGTAGGCAACCATTTATGCTGCTGTGCCCGGGGAGCATTTGGGGGTTCAGTGCCTTGCTCAAGGGCACCTAAGTCGTGGTATTGTCGGCCCGAGATTCAAACCCACAAACCTAGGGTTAGGAGTCAAACTATCTACTAACACTAGGCCACTAGGCCTCTACAAACACCAGGCCACGACTTCCCATATTTGATTGCTTAGGAAAGTAATAGCACACTCTTTATTTATAAGCCCCATAATTTGAAATATCATCCATGTTTTTAGCACAGATGATGTGGGACGAGATATGCACAACATTATATTGCTTGGGGTTAGAAGCCTGTTCAAATGCCTGACCCTAAATATGAGGAATCAGCACTAATTACATAATAGCACATGCACAGTGAGAGCTCTCTCAGGAATTAAATGAGCTGCTTCCAGTATTTATTAATGTTTGCCTGCAATGGTGTCATCCAAGTCTGTTTGGTGTCATTTTATGTAATTCCGAATTTGACTTGATATTGACGAATGGATGCAGTCTGCAGTGCAAAACAAAGCCCCCGCAGTCCCATTGTACAGGAAGTAAACAATTTACTGTTCATCTAGGCTTCTTCCCTTCAGCTCTTTCAAAGAGCAATTTTAGGATAACTGTTACTTTTCTTTATTTGAAAGAGTGACAGACGATAGTTCACTGTGATTGCTTGTTTAATAAGACTAAAGTCTAGGTTTGGTCTTTTTTTGGACTATTGGCAAAAGCTTCAGTTAAATGAGCAGACACACATTAAAGAACTGCTGTCCTCTAATAGTCGCTCATTCAGATTGCAGTAAGCCGATAAAACAGATGTTGCTGAGTCTTCAGTGTTTGCAGAAAGAGCTTTTTCAGGCAAATCTTTGAAACTTTATGTTTGTTTAAAGAGCTGGAAGGAAAAGCTTCTTAATTGAGCTTCACTGTTGGCTTCAAATGGTTTTGCAATAAATAAATAAAGGAAAAGGAGAGGTTTACGTTTTAATGATTTCAAAAATGTGTATATTTTCACACCTTAAACATACAGCTTCTGAATGTATAAACCTAAATTAGTTTCTAAATATTACATATAACATTTGTACAAGGTAAAGACACATCTTCCAAGGTAAAATGATCAATTATTAATCCATAACCTTAACAAAACAAAGGTCAATTTACCTGACATTGTTAGACTTTCTATGGGTCAACACGTCACCTAAGAATAGCATGTGTTTCTACATATATTTGCACACCGAGTACCATGTTGATCAAAAATAAATAAACACATTGCATTCATTCAATAATTCATTAATTCATTAATTAAATTTTTTGGTAGGTAGGTAGTAAAGCAGTTATATTATATAATAATTAAAGATTATTCTAAATTTTCAATAATTACATTGCTTATTTTAAAGAGGATAAATAAAGCCAATCTGTATATGATATCAAGGCAGGAGTATATATATAAAAAAAAAAAAAAAAAAATCAAAGAAATTATATGACAGATATTTGCAATGGCATATGTAGTTAAGTCATTGTGTGTAGTGTATATATAGTGTTCCTATGGCTCAAGTGGGAGAGCTTTGCGTTAGCAGTGCAAGGTCAAGGGTTTGATTCCCAGGGAACACATGTTAGGTAAAAACTGTTAGCCTGATTGCACTGTAAGTTGCTTTGGATAAAAGTGTCTGCTAAATGCATATAAATATATATTTACAGGACAGACCAAAAGTTTGGACACACCTTCTCATTCAAAGATTTTTCTTTATTTTCATGACTATGAAAATTGTAGATTCACACTTAAGGCATCAAAACTATGAATTAACACATGTGGAATTATATATGGAATTATGTATGTGACCTTGGACCACAAAACCAGTCTTAAGTGTTGAGAGGTGTATATATAAATATTGAGAAAATCACCTTTAAAATGATCCAGCTGAAGTCCTTAACAATGCATACTACTAATTAAAACTTAGGTTTTGATATATTTATGGTAGGAAATTTACAAAATATCTTCAAGGAACATGATCTTTATTATATATGGTAAATCTTTATTATTGATCTTTATTACACATGATCTAACAATAATCCAGGCATAGAACAAGCATGACAGATCACTCCCATTAAAAGGCCCCTGGGATAATCCACACTTGAGATCTGATGGAAAGCTTCTGAACAGCCCACTAAAGAAATGCATACCCTGGTATCTACTGCACTTTCCCAGCTTACTACCTTTGCCATCTTTCATTTTAACTATAATTTGAATTAAGCAGATGTAGTAGCTTTATGAATATTCTCTGTAGCTAATAGATCACCGAGGGAGATGGAGAGATGGCTGTTCATCAAAGAGGCTAATTAAGCATTAAAGAGGTTCCAATAGTTTGCCAGGCTTTTTATTGATCTTTGCGGCGGCAGATCTTTAATCTACACCGCTCCTGGTGTGTCTGGTGGGAGGAAGTATTTGGTCCCTCTGGTAATTTGTTTTGAGGTGCTGACCTTTGGGTAAATCTTATCTAAGAGTCATTTCTTCCTTGAGATTTCTTTCTTGCACCATCATGCATTGGGCCGACTCCAATTCATCCAATTTGGAATCTGCAGCGTCTGTACAGGAACAGAGTTTTATGAGAAAATGATGAGGATATTTGTCAGTAAACGCATTTATTCCAGTAAACAGGTTTATTCCAGCATCCGACACATTTTCTAAAAGATGATAAAGGATGGTGGGGGAGATTTAGAGTTAATGGGAGAGCACAGATATTTACCATTGGTGCTCCTTGTCTTTTTTATTTAATTATAAAGAGAAACTTTCAAATTATTACCCAGCTTGTTTTCAATAATATATTGTTAATTAGTGATCCAAACGGCATCTTCTCTCAGAAAGTTTCAAAAATGCCCAAATTCTGCCCACAAAGTTGTGTACAGAGTTTAGAGAACGACACCCAAGGATTCTCATCTTCACATCCTAACTTAATCCTCTTTTATTTATGTTTGTTCATTCACTTGAGTTACTATAATTATCTCTCTGCATACCTGCCCAGAACTCACGCTAGTGTAATACACTGGCAGCTACTTTTATAGGTGACATTAAATAGTTAGTGCATGATTATATTTAAGTGAAGTTGCCGCAGAAAAGGCCAAGTGTACTGCGGCTTTGAGGTCAAGTAAATCAAGTTAATGAAATCGCTAACTGTAATGGAACCAAATTACACCCCGCTTCTGTTAATACATCCACTGGCATAGAAGTGCAATTTTAGTCGATTACAAAAGGATAAATTAAGTAAGTGATAATGTACATCCAGCTGATCGTTATCGCGAAATTAACCCCAGGGTATTGTATCACTCTGAAGGATTATATATAAATATATATATATATATATATTATAACAACCATCTGAATGCACATTATCCAGCTTATTACACAGCTACTTGCCACAAAAGTAATTAACTGAACACAGAATATTGATATGAAAACACATTGAATGATGTGATTAAATAAAAGCACAGTTTGTCTGGTGGAATTTGCTAATTTGGGATGTCTTTTTGTGAGAAGATTAATTTTGGGCGCAGATGGGCGTGAGGAAAATGATCTGAAGTTTTCATGAAATAGCATTTCACCCCCCCCTTTAAATAGCTCAGACCTCAGAATGTCACAACCGGCCAATTAGAATTAGGTATTTTGGTACAATTACGTATTATAACTTGGGAAGGATTTGTATTGTAGCTACTGTAAGTAAGCCATTGACTGTACATAATAAAATAAATTAAAATAAAAAATAAAATAAAATGGTAAGATATTGTCTTGACAAGGTATATTTAATATAAGTTAAGTAGTGAATAAGCTTTATTTTATTTTATTTTTTTATAACAGAATTGATTTATTCATTTGCTTTTACATTATCAACCCCCTGCTTCACTTACAAAAAAAAAAAAAAAAAAAAAGTGGAGGAGGACCCTGAAGAGCTCTTACAAAGTTCGAACACTCACCAAATCCAAATAAAGAAGTCACACCTTCAGTCGTGAAACAGATTTGTAACCCTTCTTGAACCTTCTTGAAAGATTTGTTGAGAAATACTGCTGGGAACACAAAACTTCAGATCATCTTCCTGACGCCCATCTGCGCCCAAAATTAATCTTCTCACAAAAAGACATCCCAAATTAGCAAATTCCACCAGACAAACTGTGCTTTTATTTAATCACCTCATTCAATGTGTTTTCAAAATATCTCAGTGCCAACAGTGCCTTAGTGACACACAAATAAATAAATAAGACTTGCATAAAAGCTTCCCACAGGCCGTAATTCCATGTAGAGCCCTTTTATCTAGCTTGTTCCTTTCAAAGAGTCTCCTGGAGCTTTTTGCTTGTGCATTCTCTGTGTGTGGCCTCCTCAAACCCAGAGCAACCCAATTCACCCCAACCACGATGTCTCCTCGCTTTCATCTCAGCGGGCCAGATTTACATAATTCCCCCTCCTGCTCCAGATGGACCTTGTTTCTGTAGGGTTTACTGAGATACTGAGCTCAACCCTACATTTTAGGGGCAAAACCAACATTAATTCCACAGCCTGTCCGGGAGCGATCTTCGCAGAAAGTCGGAAAAGAGCTGATTTGTGTGCTAAAGACTCGCTCCCAGTTATTTAAAACACATTTGGACAGTATTTAACTCTATCCATGACTGCTCAAGTATCCAGTCGCAAATGTGGGCAGACTTGCTGCTGAGGCGTACAGTGTGTACTTTGCTAATAATGTTTGTTTGTAATAGCAGGTGAAGAGACACATTTACTTTGCATGATGGATAATGTGAATAAGCAAAACAGGTGTGTGAAAAAAGAGGGCATAGTCATTAGACTGTAATGTGGGGGCAGAGTGACTGATAAATTATATAATGATGGATTTATATTAGAAGGAAACTCAGTGACCACCTTTTCCCATTAAAGGGATACTTCACCCAAAATGAAAATTTTGCCCTCCACTTGTTCCAAACCTGTATTGGCTACAGTCAAATTTTTGGTTACCAACTTTCTTCAAAGAGAGAGAGAGAGAGAGAGTCGGAATATTATATTATGTAATTTGCATATCATGGTCAACTAAGAAACACATTTAATTTCTGCTATTCTCTAGCAGAAGTACAGAAGACATTTACACGGTCCATTTATTATGCTGCATTTTTGCAATTCTCTACGGTAATTTAACCAATTAGTTAATTCTTATTCAAAATGTAGGTCATGACATTATATAGCATCCACATTACACAATTACTTTAATTGAAATTGTGCATTTATTAATGTGAATAGAGTACTGAAAATAGGCTGTTTAGATTTCAAAAAAATTAAAATTATACATACAGCAGCTGTCTCATTTAAAATCATTTTAAAAAAAGCTGTTTTTTGTTTTTGTTTTTTCTTAATCAGGTTATGGCAATTAGATTCATATCTACAGTATTACCAAACTCTGATTAACATAGGCATTTGACAGATGTTTCTTTAGAGTTAATGTGTATACATATTTATACATACTTAGAGCTATAATTTAATTTTGTGTATCTAAACATGCATGTAAACATGTTCCCAAATAGTCCCATATTCTTACATTTGCCCATGTTTAAAATATAAAAAATAGAGGGTAAAAAAAGACCAAAAGTGATGCAAACATTGCTTGCAAACATTTAAATTGCATATAAATCAATATATCAGTGCAGCAACATTGGAAAATATGCCTGTGCAATTACGCAAAATGATGTTATGTTGTTTCTTCCACAGCTTTGCAATACTTTTAGTGAAATGTGCAAAGAGTGATGCTGAAAGTGGATTCAGTTTTATCAGAAACAGATAACCTCGAATCTGTAAACATTTCATTGGTTGCTGGTATCACAGCAGTTTGTAAATTAGTGCTCTATAGTAATTGAAATTCAAAATAAACATAGCTTTGCCAAATGATTAATCGTGATAAATCAATCAAAAATAAAAGTGTTTTTTTTTTTTTTTTTTTTTTTTTTTACATAATATAACATATGTATGTGTACTGTGTATATATATTTTTGTATACATTATATATATATATATATATATATATATATATATATATATATATATATATATATATATATATATATATATATATATATATTTATATATTTTTTTTTCTTCTTTTGTTATATATATTTTTTTTTTTTTTTTTTTTTTTTTTTTTTATATATTTGCATGCATGTATACGACTGCCGTGCACAAACAAAAACCAGACACAAAATAAAGCCCAGGCTTGGTCCTTTCCCGTCCTTCACTATCGTGCTCCTCTTCTGTATCCTTCCGTTCTCAACCGTGGGACTCGAGACAGGTATCACTCGTTTCCAAATCACTCCACTGGCGTAGCTCTGTTCCCACGGCTCTCGGCCCCACCCCACTCGTCAAAACTATACTTTGCCTCTACAAGTAAAAATATATTGTATTGTGATTTGTGCTTCATGGAACTCACAACTGAGCACTCAGCTTCCAGGTGTGTTGTACCATGTGAGCTTCTGAGCAAATTTACATTGCAAAATTGTACATATATCTAGAGCTGTTATGTCATGCAAAATGCAAATCAAAATTATGTATAATGTTAAAAGTGTTTTGAGGGTAAGTTGTGCAAAGAACTGCACAAAAATATGCATAATAAAACCTGTATCGTAATTTGTACTCGCTTCAGAGTTTTGCAAAAATGTGGGTGGAAGCATGTTTTTCCAATGAGTTGTAATGTACAGATTAGTGAACGCATTGCAATCTCGTGGCCTACATTTCACAGTCCCACATGCTTTTGTGTGCAGATGTTAAGGAAATTGGAATTTATTTGTTCATCATATTATTCTGCAGAATTGCTAAAAATGTAGCATAATGTAAGGCAAAAACAGGCATCTCCAGTTGTTCTAAGAATTCCAGAAAGAGAATAGCTGGAAAAATGTTGCATGTCTTTTATTCAGTGCAAGCTATTTAATATTCAAACGCAATACGAGTATAGAGCATGAAGACTTGTTTTGAATAATAAAAGCAGAATAACATGTAATTGAAGTCATAAGATAGTGTGAAAATAAACATGGTCAGCATTTAACCAAGCATTCTACTTTGGTTTTACACATTTTATCTAACCACGATTTCTACCTACATTCCATAACCACATAGTGTGCAGTATTAACATAACCCAGATTGAACTAATTATGTAAATGAATGCATGAGAGTTACCCGGGATTGGTTTATTTGCAGGTTCATCAAGCAGACGCTCCAAAGACGGAATATTTACACATTAACAATACATTGAAAATCACTTTTTCAGCGTCAAGATTTCAAATCAAGTATCGGGCCAAGGCGATGAATAAATTAAAGATAAGCACATCTGTTTAATTCATAATTGATTGTGTTTGCACTGTAAGACTCTAGCTCCAAGGACTTCTCACATCAAAACTGACAAGACAAGAGAAGAAAGAAACACACAACTCTTTGTGTTAGATGTTGATTTGTATTACTCTCCTTTACCACACTGAAACTTTACAACTGTCAGCACATACTTCCACAAGATGCTTTCATATAATGGATGAGCTACGATCTTCTTTTCCTTTCTGTTTCTCTTCTTATCAGTGTGTACTGCTTTGTATGCATTAGCCATCACCTCCACAACCGTTTGGTTAGAAATATATGCATTACCCTTTAAAACATGGAGCCTTCTGGTGGGTTTTTGTTGTATAATGACTCATTCGACATCCGACTGCAGTGACATCAAACAGTCCCAAACGTAATCCAGGGCCACAAATGACATCAATCTGATCCTAATTCATTTGATCTTGGGCAAATCAGTGCAGTGTGAACAATCTATCTTGAGGTCTTCTGTCCAAGAATGCCATACCTCTCATAAGAGATGATACTCGGTACCTGCTCTATATTCTGAAAGTCGAGTGATGCCATTTCCTCCCGAGTTCGTTCTTTATTATCGCTGCCATGGCAACCCAATGCATGGATTACAAGGGCACAATGAGTTGTCTCCTAATGCCCCATTCTATAATTATCTCTCTGACAAATGCTAGTTTACATTTCAGCTTAAACCAAGCATGTAATCAGAGAGCAAAGTACTCACCCTTGTTCAAGGCTGTGCTAGGCAAGCCTTCTTTCAAAAGCCACTGCTGTTATGGCCTTCGGTTATCTGTTCAACAGTTAGCGCTGTCACCAGATAATTAATACAGTGACAACTTAATCATTAATTATGCTGGGACCCCATTAGGAGAAGAAAATGACATCCACATTTAGACATGCCACGTTTTCACTGCGGTTATCCAGCCACTTTCAAATCCACAATGAATTGTGAAATTGACATTTCAATAATTTCCATTGAATTAATGGAAGCTAATTTAGTAAACGAATTGGATGGTTGCTCTATTTTTCCTTTCTTAAAGATCTTACCAATAATGACCCAGTCATCATTTATTCGTTAAGGTTCCAAGCCTGCATGACTTTCTTTCTTCAGTGGAACACAAAAGGGAACTTTTTGGAGAATATTCATGCTGCTCTTTTCTATATGTGACCCGGGAGCATAAAATCAGTCTTGAGTCGCTGGGGTATATTTCTAGCAATAGCTAAAAATACATTTTATAGGTCAAAATTATAAATTTCTCTTTTATGCCAAAAATCATAAGGATTTTAAGTAAAGATCATTAAGCTATTTGGAAATTTCTTACCGCAAATGTATAAAAAACTTATTTTTTTTAAATTAGAAATATGCATTGCTAAGAATTCATTTGGACAACTTCAAAGGCGATTTTCTCAATATTTAGATTTTTTCACCCTCAGATTCCAGATTTTCAAATAGTTCTATCTCGATCATAATAATGAAAAAATTGAAATGCAAAGCTTATTTATTCAGCTTTCAGATGAAAAAAAGAAAAAAAAAGAAAATACATTACACTGAAGATTGGCTTCGTGGTCCAGGGTCACATTAATTTAAAGCATGCCAACAAATGGTTCCTAAAAGTATCATAAACCATTCATATCATACATTATATTGTATTTCTGAAAACTTCTGAAACCATATTTGTTTGTTTGCTATTTTGCTATCATTCTTTATACAGAACACAATGCCCTTGTTATTATATATATATATATATTGTAAAGGAAACAGGTCAATTTAGCTCAAAGGGAATCATTTAAGATTTTAAAGGGAATTTGAACAGAATCACTGTTTCACGGCTGATCACGGAGACGCCCTGCGATTCAGTGAACTAGCCGTTTAACATCAAATCTGCGCTGGATACTAATATCCAAACTATAGTGAAACACTATCAATTAGCACAGTAACAAAATCGACAGTTTAAGACATTAACTTGTAAGCACAAAACACAAGATACTTCTCTTTTCAATATGAATAAGGCTTTATTAGATAAATCTAAGACATATAAACTAATCTAACACATAAACGCACGCACACACACATTCACACAAGTTGCAGGAAGGTCGAAAGTTAGGGAAAGATGAGTTTAAGAGAATGGAAATATGGAATCCCAAGTTAACAGCAATACTTTAAATTGCATAAACATGAACAACCATCAATCACGTAATTAGCGCTCGCATTGAGTTCCTCAATGAGGTTAAAATTATATTAGATACACCAGTAAAGGTCACAGTCTGGAGGTAAAGTTACTTGCATCTCCTGTGAAGAAGGAGCCTCGGTGAAAGGGCTATCCCGAGGTCGTTGATTGGCTGGAAGTTCAGTCTCTGAAGTGACGTCTTGGGAAGCCCGTGGTTGTTGGGCGTTGGCTGAAAGTGCAGAGTCGTGTTCGCTGGTTGAAGTTGAATGGACGTTACAAAACTTAACTCAGAACACGAAACTCTCAAACGGAAAAGAAAAGAAATAAAGTTTGACGAGACTAGGTTGTGTTCCTTCTCATTGTGGCATAAGTAGCAGTAGGCAGGCACGCTGGAACCGCGCTCAAAGAACCATGGTGACTAACCGCATGGCTAGATGCTACAAGCTAAAGCTAGGTAGCAAAGCTACAAGCTAAGAGCAGGCATGACTGATAGCACGAGCAAGGCTGGAACTAAAAGCCGACATGGCTAATAGCAGCAGCTAGACTAGAACTAAAAGCCAAATTTAATCGTGTCCAAAGTTTTTAAACTTCCTTGTTGGCCACCCCTCAAATGTTGCCTTGACCAATCAGATATGTTCTTGGGGTGGGTATCATAAATCATTTGTTTATCTTACCAAGCATGTGGTTCTTGCCTCACAGGGTCTAATTTTGGACATGATTCCTATAACATGATTATGATATATTTTACAAATAAATGATTGTCAGGACAATATCAAGCAAGAAAATGCGATTATTTCACTACTAGACATGACTATGTATCCTATAGTTATCAAAAGACATAGACAATAAGTGATTATACATGATAGTCAAATGTGTGGGTTACACATAAATGAATATGGAGTTAAGCAATGGAATGATTCATTCATAAGTCTTTTTTGAGTTCATTCTGGTCCATATATAATGTGTAAAAAGCAGTTTCTTTGCCATTCTCTGGCAAAGGACTTTTCTGTGAAGACAAAGGTTTAAAGCCCTTCCCCCTTAGGAATTTCAGTCTGGTTTCACTGGCTGGGGGGGGGGGGGGGGAGTCAATGCAAGTATTTAACTTGATCTCCTGGGTTTACATGTGATGTCCAGCGTTGCATTCCAATCACGAACAATAAATTTGACAATCTCTTCTTCGAATTAAAATTGTCAATAATTGTTCTATTGGTGTTAATGTTGAAAGCTGTTGTGTGAACAAGTTGGTTGGTTGGTTATCTTGCTTGGTTCTTGTGGCACTAGAACTGATTTATGACTTCCTGAGGAATTCAGCTCATGTTTCAATGCACACAGCTCTGATAGACTCTTTGTCTGATTTGACTCATTTCTGCTACATATATCCCCCTTTCGATCGGCGAGGTGTTTAGGTGAAGACATCGTCGATCGCTGGAGAAACAAAGGCAGAAGAAGCAGACAAACACAGCAAACAGCAAGACAACACCTCCATGACAGTTACTGTACTGGTGCAGGCATCAGGTTATTTAGGTACAAGTGGTTAAGTTCAATTAGTCAATGTAGTTTAGCACATTGAGGATAGTTTAGATCGTCTTGGAAATTGTTTTTATTTTGATTCATCAATCAAATTTGTGGTTAACTTTGTTTGGTTCTTCTAGGTTGTCTTACTTTACATGTTTACCATTAGTTTTCTAGTAATTTCATTTTCAATTCAATGAATTGACCTATCATGCATGGAGCTCTCTGGCTTCCATTCAGTTTAGAGTGGCTGGCAGATATTAGGTGTTGCGAGTCAATCCTAATATCAGACCTTCGACCCTCGCAGGGTGTCTAGGCATTTCACCTACTCAGGAAAGAGGGGAAGGAGAAGGATAGGTAGAAGAAGAACAAAACAAAACAAGGCTGCTGTGGGTTTTCCTAGCATGGGTTACAACTACTATTGAGCTAGGATGTCAGGTGCAGCTAGTGTGTCATGAACCTTAACTTAGTGTCAGGTGTTCTACCTATTGTGAGGATGGCTGCACGTTTCTTCATGGTGGGTATGTGTAACTTTGTTACACTAGAAGTTGGATATTCTACCTGTGGGAAGAATATGTTTGTTGACTGTGTTATCAGTAGATGTGTTTACCTCTGGGTGTAGGTAATGTTGTGTGTTACTGGTGTAGTGCATGTGTGGTCAGATCTGTTCAAGTCTGTGTTGTCTCCCCCTTTTTCTAGCATGTCACTGAAGACTGGCTCTCTGCATCCTTGGCTTGGATGAGGGCGTGTCCATGGTCTAATGAGGGGTCAGTCCAGCAAGGCAGGAGGTTCTTTGGCAGACAGTCGGAGGCAGTTTGGCATGGCTGTGTGAAGCTGAGTTGCAAAACTTGTCTCCTATGTTGCATTCTTCTTGTGATGCCTTCTGGCTGTAGCAGACTTTCTGACCTTCTGTGCTCTGGTGGTTGCTGTTGCACAGACAGGGAATTTGGAACTTGGAGTTGGAGTTCATTTGACAGTTTGTTAGTGACTGAGGTGATGTCCTTTAGTACCTCAGATTTTTCATCAACAGTTGGCCGTGAAAGACTTGTTCATTCTGGGTTGTTGTTGAACAGGTGCTTGTCATCTCTGATGTGGTGCACCAGGTGATCACCGGCCTTCCGTTCTGTCGCTGGTCACAGCGAGCATGACTCAACTTTGTGGTCATATGCATGTAAATTGTCTTGAAGGAACTCTCTTAGTTGTTCCATGACTTGTTCCGTGTCTTCTAATGGTAAGCGGTTATGTTCTTGTGCATACTCAGCACTGTGCATGTCTGAGTGGTGCTGAGGTGGGTTTTGTTGTCGCTTACCCACACGAGTTGCTCTTGGATGAGTCAGGTGATTACCTTTGGATCTCTGGTTAGGTTTCCAGATGTTATCCTTTTGGTTTCTTGAGAAGCGTGGCTGGTCCCATGGATTTTTCCAGCAGTTGGGCTGAAAGCGGTCGTGGATATGGGCGTCACGTTCTCTGTGCTCTTGATGGAAGACTCTGGTGTTGTGATGCCACTGGGTGTCGTCCAGTGCAAGGCTTGAGTCTTTGTTGACAGAGTTCAAGAGTGTGGAGGTTTTGTTACCTTTCTTTGAGGCCAACTTCTGCTTGTTATAGGCCTTCTGTGTTAGGTCACGCAACTGTTGGATGGTCATGGAGTTCGGACAGGCCATGACACCTAGATGGTGACTGACTCCAGGGTGCAGATTCTTTAGGAAGAGGGTTTTGAAGTTCACATCCTCTTCAAGGTCAGAGTTGTTGTGTGCACCAAAGTAGGATTGTCGGAGTCGGTTGTAGTAAGCTTGTGGAGTCTCTTGACGACCTTGTTTGGTTTCCAAGGCAGTTAACAGTCCATGTTCAGACTCTGGGTCTGTAAACTCTTTAATCAGGACCTCACGAAGTCGCTGGTAGTTTGACTTGGTTTGACTGGGCTGTCGATCTAGAAAGTTTCGTACCTCGGAGCTGGACGTGGCTCTAAGGAGGTATAACCAGTCTCTGTCAGTCACATGAGGTCTCACTTCCAGATGGAATTCGATATCTCGCAGGTAAGCTTGGATGTCGGGGCTCTCTGTGGAGTTCGGGTTGAACCTGCTGATGTTTTTAGACAGCTTGTTGAGGTCTTTGATGGTCATCCCGTGTGCAGCTTCAAGGCCTTGGACGGGAGGTTTTCTTTCGTTGGCAGGAAAGGGTTGTGTGGCGAAGGCAGGTGAGGTTTTGGGTTGTGGCCCTTCGCTCCTTTCGTCATATGCCAGTTCTTGGACGTGGGACTCTGCTCTGCTCAGCAGTGATGAGGCTAAGAGATGTTTCTCTTTTCTTGGCTCTAGTTTGTGCTTGTAAGCATTTTGGAGTTCTTTTCTGACCATGTAGAGCTCATCGTTGGTATCGTCTAGTTGTTGGGTCAGATTGTCCATTTCAGTTCTGTACCTTTCAAGGTGGTCTTTCAAAGCACTGATTTCAGAATTCTTGTTTCTGATGTCTATCTTGGCCTTCTCTAGTAGCTGTTCGGCATACTGGAGTCTGTTTACCAGGTCTTTCTGAGCAGCCGTTGTATGTTGCTGGTCGAGCTGAGCTGCTGCCAGGGCTGCTTGGAGCTTCATAACTTGTTCTGTTGTATCCTGCTCCCTCTCGCTGGGTGCTTTGAGTTGATTTTGAACTTTCACTTCCAGCTTGTCTATGCGACGTTGAGCACGTGTCAGCTCCTCTTGAAGGTGGGTGATGTGCTTGTCGCTCAGTTTCAGCTGGGTTGTGAAGGCATAGCTTAGTGAGCTTGTGATCTTGACTAGCTCCTCGTGGTTGTTGTTCTGGCTTGAATCTTGTGTCAGGAATCTTCTCAGGATTAGGATTATTATTAAAAATAATAACAGTTCAAATGTCTTTGGAGTGAGGCTGTCTGTTATGCCTCTCAGCCAAATGTTCACATCTTCCCCATGGGAAATGGGGTCTGCAGTCTGCGGCATGTTGGCACGCTGGGGAGAAGAGAGACTGACACAGATCTGTGTGGAGTAAAAGCCTATGTGTGGTGGGACAACTAAGTGTTGTATCAGTGATTGTGAACCACTAGTGAAATGTGGTGATGACTGTGCTGGTCTCAGGGTGTCTAAGTAGACTAGAGATGCGAAGACTTTGTCACTCTAATGAGGAAGAGGAAAAGAGAGACAGAGGTGAAAAACAAATTCAAATGACAAGCAAAATTTCTGTTTTTCAAATGAGGAAAATTATTTTTTCCAATTAAATGTTATCAAAAACGTAAATAATATTATTATATTTCTTGCTTTGGACAAAAGAATACAATAATAATTCTGATATCTCTTTTCTTAGTCTGACAGGATTGACACCGTACACCTTTCAGTTGGACCGCTCACCAGGGAGTCAGCGAAGGCGACAGTTGCTCTATTAAATTGATCTCAACGTTGGATGAGATGCTAAAACTTGGATTGCGTTTCCAAATGTAGGGAGTTTCGGAAGAACAAATGAGAGGATGATTACAATCAAATTCATAAGGATGATTCGTCGTCTTTGGCACGATTGTGTATTTACTTCACTCAGAATTGATTGATGGTTCTTACATGTCCTACAAATGTAAAAAGAGAAGAGGAAAGTAAAGGAGAGAGAGGACGGAGATGGTAAGTCTCAGAAGCGGTTACCTCAACTACAGGGAGAGCGTTGTGTTAGTTGCTGCACAACTAATCAAACAAAATAAACTTTAAGTGAAAGAGAGTTGTCTTTCTAATTTATTTGAACTCGTAGTGAGGGATAACAATGTCTCCTTTTAGGGCTCAGGTTTGTCGTTCCCAGGCTAGGATACACAAAAGAAATGGTAAGAAATAGGAAAATTAAAAAATTAATAAATGGGCAAAATATGCAAAAATGAAATTAAAAAAAGGAAATCAATACGTAAAACAATAGTGGTTAAGTGTATAACCAAAACAGGAAGAGGGGTAAAACGCATTCAAATAAGTAAAGGTCTGAATAGCATATATTCAGATGGGTAATAAATAAATTAGGAAGAATAAGTTTACTTTAACTTCCAAAGTTCAAGGCTTATTCATTCCTAAAATAATTAGACCCAAAAGAGAATACTAGAAATAAAAGATCATATGAAATGATCTGAGAGGGAAATTTTAAATGATTCAAAATAAATTTAATGTTTCAATTAAATTTCAAATTGACAATTAATAATTGTGAGTCAGTATTTCCCTTTCTAGTAAAATGAAAATAAGTGGTCTAGTGAGAAAAGAGAGCGATAAAAAGAAAGGGACTAACAAGTGTTAGTTAAGATGTTCAAAATGGTTAAATCACGTCAGCGTTGCCCAAACACACATTATTCTACCACTGGATGGTGATGCTAACGGCTAACCTTTGAGGCTAGTGGCTTTAGTATAGACTTCAATGTAAATGCAATGGTTTCGTTAGCTTAGCGACACCGTGGAGTTTGTGCGCTGCGCGTGCACAGTTCAGAGTTGCTCCGGAAGTACGTTAGGCTTCCTGGTCACGGTCGTCACTATGGCAACCAAAACACATTCTAGTGGATTAGCACATGAATCGTTGCATTGTTGCAAATACAGTTAAGCATGTTACATGAAATGTCGGCTCATTTCAACACTGTACAAATAACAACACCGCCTTTCAGTTGGTTTTGCGATGTGGCACTTAAACTCTCAGTTTGTATAGAGTTAAATTTATCTTAATTCAAATAGCAGCTTCCTGCTGTAGTTATTATATCAATCTCAGCAATTTGATTCTCCGTGCCAGTTTTTCTGGACACAAACATAAAGGTTTTCCTTCGCTGTTGGTACACAGTTAAAATTTACTTGATCAAGCTTTTAAAACACTCCCATTCAAATTACTCTCGGACACACGCCGTGTTACGCGAGATTGCATTCACTTTGTGAACGGATACAAATGGGCAAACATTGTTCTCTAATGTTTAACGTTAACTTAGGGGAGTCGAATATCAAATTTGATTCGGCAGTGGAACACGCACTGGCAATCAAACTATATGAAATATGAATACGGGGACTTTGATAAATAGATTGAGGAACCCGCTCAAAACTATTCTTTATTCACCGATTTATATCCCTTTTGAAACACTAACAGTTTAGCTCCGTTCAGCAAACAGTGACTGAGATAGCGTTTGAGACACTGGAACACGCAGTGAAATCAAATCCGCTATAAAACAAGGCATTACACAAATGAGGAACACGCTCAATTTCTACCTTATTGTACGATCTCAGATGTTTACTTTTAAGTTCACTTACTGCTGTTAACAAAGGGGAGACGGACTCGAGTTAAAGTCTCCTCTAGCTCCTTTCATTCAAGCGGGAGGGCGCGCGCTGCTTACGTCACGCAAACACACACACATACTCAGGTCTCGGAAGCTTTTCATCCGTCATTCCTTTAGCAAAATCAAAGATTAAATAACTTGGTTTATGCTCACAATTTAGGTTAAACTGCCCGCAATCATTCTCCACCATTATAAATGTAAAGGAAACAGGTCAATTTAGCTCAAAGGGAATCATTTAAGATTTTAAAGGGAATTTGAACAGAATCACTGTTTCACGGCTGATCACGGAGACGCCCTGCGATTCAGTGAACTAGCCGTTTAACATCAAATCTGCGCTGGATACTAATATCCAAACTATAGTGAAACACTATCAATTAGCACAGTAACAAAATCGACAGTTTAAGACATTAACTTGTAAGCACAAAACACAAGATACTTCTCTTTTCAATATGAATAAGGCTTTATTAGATAAATCTAAGACATATAAACTAATCTAACACATAAACGCACGCACACACACATTCACACAAGTTGCAGGAAGGTCGAAAGTTAGGGAAAGATGAGTTTAAGAGAATGGAAATATGGAATCCCAAGTTAACAGCAATACTTTAAATTGCATAAACATGAACAACCATCAATCACGTAATTAGCGCTCGCATTGAGTTCCTCAATGAGGTTAAAATTATATTAGATACACCAGTAAAGGTCACAGTCTGGAGGTAAAGTTACTTGCATCTCCTGTGAAGAAGGAGCCTCGGTGAAAGGGCTATCCCGAGGTCGTTGATTGGCTGGAAGTTCAGTCTCTGAAGTGACCCCTGCTGAAAAAAACAATAGAAACCATTACAGAATTTGTAATGGTTTTAATGGTTCTTATTGGAATTCTAATGGTTTTAATGGACACTGTAATGGTCTCTGTGGGTCTCTATTGGTAATTTGCTTTCTTCTATTGGTGGCGTGTATTGTCTATTGGATACCATTAAGGACCAATAGAACACCTTTAGAAACTTCTAGTGGTATCTACTGGACACCAGTAGAAACCATTACGACTCCAATAAATTTAGTGGTTTCTTTGGAAAACTGTAATGGTCTTAGTGGGTAGGCTACTGCTGAAAAAAAATGAACACACAAACAATAGAAACTATTACAAAATTTGTAATGGTTTTAATGGTTATAATGGGAATTATGTTGGTTGTAATGGTCACAGTAATGGTCCCTGTGGGTCTCTATTGGTAAATTGCTTTCTTCTATTGGTGGCATGTATTGTCTTGGATTGCCACCATACGTCATTTGGAAAGGTTATTTTTAATTCATTTAATTTTTTTTTTTTTTTTTTCTGGTCATGGCCTTCAAAATTGACTTGAAAAGTTGGTCTTTGTTTTGTCTGTCGGATTTGGTCCAAATTTAGCCCAAAAATAGATGTGAAATAACAGTGAAATTCTGCATGACTTCCACGTGCTGTAATGTGCGCGCGCGCAGAACTGGAGCGAGGACGTCACCATGGAAACGAGGCGGCAGCCCAACCGTCAAGAAGCTGATCGCTGACACTCAATGTGGTTTCACTTTTTTTTTTAGGTAAGTTTAGTCTATTAAATTACACAAATAGTACATTAAAGTGTTCCTGACACTTTATTTCATGTAAATTATACACTTTCGTTTAATATTTACTTCATAGAAATGGTTTAGCGTCGTCAGAAAAAGTCCGTTAGCATCTCAAAGGTAAGGCTAACTACAAGAGGTAACGATAGACATGAGCTCTTATTTATTAAGCTTGGGCTTTTAATGTCATCTTGTGTGTAGATGAGCTCTCTCTCTCTCTCCATATAGATCAATGGATGAATGGAAGTAACCAAATTAATTTAACCCTAAAAGTATGCACTGTTTAATCCTAAAATGTGCACTAACGTAACCGGATAACTTTACATCACTTACATAGAGCGTGAAAATGGACTGAAACCTTCAGGTTTTGATATTTCATGGTAAACACATAAATACAAACTTGTTCTGTGATTTCAGAAGTGCCAGAAAAAAAACCTCTATGACGCAGGAGAAGTTCCTGATTTTAACATTTCTGAAGGGAGCTGCTGACAGAGAGGATGAAAACATACACATTTTGATGTCCACGCTGTAGGAGCATTACTAAATAAGTAAAACTAAAATATATATATTTATTGTAAATGATTATATAAATTATATATTCTGTGAATTATTATTTTTCTTTTCTGCATTTCACCTCTGCTATAGTATATGCCTTATACCTGGCATTGTATAATAAATATTGTTGTCTCTGTGAAAGTGTGCTTATGTTCCTAGGTTCTTCCATGCTGATGGCTGTGCTCTAGTCATATCTCCTGTCGAAGAACATTTTTAGAAATTATACACCATGAATAGTAAGCAATTGAATTGGTCAAACATACACCATTCAAAAATGTAAGGGTCAGATTTGTCATGTATTTCAAAGACATCTTTTATGCTCACCACTGCTGCATTTATTTGTTTAAAATACAGTTAAATTGTGAAATTACCATTTTTTTAATAACTATTTTCTATTTAAGTTTGTTTTAACCCCTTACTAGTAACCCCCCTTTTTTGGCATGGAGACCGAAATTACATACCCAAAATAAAAAGGTTTCTGCTCATGATTCTTTCTGACTAGATACATAATCAACCTTTGTTCACAAAGCTGACACTTTAAAGTTTACTGTTCAGGAATCAGAATCACTCAGACTGTTATGATAATAGAGATATATAAGCTCAAACATAAAAACAAAAATAAAAATATTAAAAACATATGTTTTAAATGTATTTAAAAAAATGTTGATGTAGGAAATGAGTTTGAAAACACAGTGTAGCTAAGGCCACAAGTCTTCCAAGACTTCATAAAAAATTTCATAATCGAATCTGTAAAACTGTGAATTTTATGAAATATTTTCTAAGGCCATGTCATGTGTGTTTTTAGAGAAGGCTAATCAGATTGATTTATGGCCCTTGTCATCTCTGTAAGATCTCACATGTAAACTTTCCTGTGCCCTTTGTGTATGTTTCACTGTTGAAAACTGCCCGAATCATGATTGTATTGTTCTCACCAAACGGTTCTTTCACACCTCCGCCAAGTATGACACATTATCCGCATTATTCTTTTATCATTATTCTTTTGTTTTTATTCCACCTTTATTAGCCTTGATTGTGGTTTTTCAGGCTTTACAAAGCAACAAAGCAGCGATCTCACTTCAGTCTCTTTGCATTTAGCCCTTATTTATCAAAAGTCTTACTATAAAAATACAACAAAACATTTTCTTACGACCTTACGTGAATTATTGAGACAAAAATGCATTATGAAGAAGAAAAGCACCTGCTATTAGTAGCATTGGTGCTAACGTTAGCATCAAGCTACATCTGACAATTTATGAAATTATTAGTACACTTTTACTCAAAACTCACTTTAAACCCCGATCGAGTGTTTATAATAACTTCCTTTAGCGATCAGGGGTGGAATTTGGTCGTTTACTGTTGTAAAAATATGTTATTTGTAGCCTTTTTCATCGCTGCACAAGTTAGCATTTCCGATGTACATTTTCGATTTTTTTTATAAAAACGCCCCAGATCTCAAGAAATTCTCATACCAAGCTTTACTATCGTAATCGCGGGTTTATTATTCGGATATTTTGTGTGTACAGAGGTGTTTCAGTGTTGTTTTGGCCAGATAACTACCAGGAAGTGTGCAGGAAGCATGTGACACGATGGGGCAGTGTCCAGATATGAAACTCTAAGATTGATGTTTGAAAGACCCAATCAGAGTCTGAGTCACACACCGCACGAGCTGTGACTACTGCACGCACACAGAGATCGCTGGGAGAGGCTGTTTATCATCTGATCGCGTAAATCCGTGGAAAATCTCCGCAGATATGCATCTTTGGTCTGTAAATCCTTATTGACGCTGTTCAGTGAGTCTATGTGAACACAAATAAACCGCTCTTGACGTGACTGAATAGGAGTGAGTTGTGAATTTCTATTCAAAATGTGGCATAATACGGATTTATTATTTTGCACTCCTGACATAAATCACTAAATATCTGTCACTGCAACAATGTTTTATCAAAATATTGGTCAAATATCGAAGCTTGAGTCTTTAAACTTTCCATTGATGCACAGTTTGTCCAGATGAAGTAAGACAGTGATGTTTAATGTGCTGTGAAAGTGAAACAATAATAAACTGGGGCCGTCAGCGATGTTTGCACGCAAAGGGGTTTTAATAAGTGTTCAAAGCTGAATTTTCAGCATCAGTCTCCAGTGTCACACAATCCTTCAGAAATCATGCTTTGTGAAAACAAGAATAAAATTGTACAAAATATTCACATATAAAGCAGTTATTTGAAATTGTACTAATATTTCACAACATTACCATTTTTATTTATGATCGAATAAATGCAGTTTTCTTAGTGTACATGAGACTTATTTCAGAAACATAAAAAAATCTCTATCTCCAAGCTACACACTCTCACACCAAAGTGACTGTTAAAAATCATTTAAACTTTGTGTCAGTACATCATAAATAGGAAAAGGCATCAGATCACCGTCTGTGATTTGTTGTTTGGTGCCGCATCCAGTGTAGAGAACATCATTGATTATAAAAGGCTCTGTTGTATTTTGTTGTTCTGTCCAGTGACGACACAGTGTTAGAACTCTTGTTAAATATCATTACATATGATGTATGTATGATCCCATTCAGCACTGATAGATCTTTTCTATTTCAGAGACTGAAAATCATTGCTAAAGCACAAGGTTACTGTAACATATTTAAACAAAATTAATAAGAATTAATAAAAATGCATCTGTGACTTAATATTGCTTCTTATTCTTCAGTGGAAAGTTATCATTAAACACATAGCTTTCTTCTCATCTTTGTGCATTTTCAAACGTTGTGCATATTTCTGAATCATTTTTTTTTTTTTTACTTCATAATATTGGTTGTCTTCTCTTGTTTCAGAGTTTAGCTCCAACCCCAGTTAAGCAGACCTGAGCAGCTGATCAAGGATCAGCAGAAACTCTGCAGAACGGTGCTCCTCCAGCCCAGGACTAGGCACGTCCTGATTTTGCCAAGTTCGATGTGTTCCTAGGTCAACATATTTTGTTGACCCTGGAACAACATTTTACTCCAAAAATATATTCTTAACCATATCCCTACACCTAAACCTAACCTTAACCATGAGTAATCCCTAAAATCAGAGGAAATGATAGATGAATGACACTGATGTACAAGCACCAAACACTGATTTTAAGCGTAAACTTCACAAAATCTAAAAACTGGTTCTTCAAATCTGATTGGTTAATCACAATGTTGTTCCAGGGTCAACAACGATGTTGTCCCAGGAATATGTCTCACTTGGTAAAATCAGGTTCTGCCAGGACTAGACACCAGTGTTGTAAGTCATTCTGTCTCTTTATAGTGCATGCTCAGAACATATTGCAGGAGATCTCAACATTGTCTCTCAAGGTCCACTTACATGCAGAGTTTTGCTCCAACCTGCAGTGCACCTGAGCACATTAATCGAGGTCTAACTATTAGTGTTGTCACAGTACCAATTTCAGTACAAAAGCAAAACACAAAAACATGCTAATTATTATTATTAGCCGCACTTATGCTAACAATTAACTACTCTAATAACAGTGTTCATTTCAATCCGACATTCAAATTACAGTTATATATATATATATATATATATATATCCTGATAAATACAGGTGCTGGTCATATAATTAAAATATTATCCAAAAGTTGATTTCACTAATTCCATTCAAAAAGTGAAACTTGTATATTATATTCATTCATTACACACAGACTGATATATTCCAAATCTTTATTTCTTTTAATTTTGATGTTTATAACTGACAACTAAGGAAAATCCCAAATTCAGTATCCCAGAAAATTTGAATATTGTGAAAAGGTTCAATATTGAAGAAACCTGGTGCCACACTCTAATCAGCTAATTAACTCAAAACAACTGCAAATCCTTTAAATGGTCTCTCAGTCTCGTTCTGTAGGCTACACAATCATGGGGAAGACTGCTGACTTAACTGTTGTCCAAAAGACGACCATTGACACTTTGCACAAGGAGGGGAAGACACAAAAGGTCATTGCTAAAGAGGCTGGCTGTTCACAGAGCTCTGCGTCCAAGCACATTAATAGAGAGGAGAAGGGAAGGAAAAGATGTAGTAGAAAATAAGTGTAGAAGCAATAGGGATAACTGCACCCTGGAGAGGATTGTGAAACAAAACCCATTCAAAAATGTGGGGGAGATTCACAAAGAGTGGACTGCAGCTGGAGTCAGTGCTTCAAGAACCACTACACACAGACGTATGCAAGACATGGGTTTCAGCTTCGCATTCCTTGTGTCAAGCCACTCTTGAACAACAGACAGAACCAGAAGTGTCTCGCTTCAAAAAGGACTGTACTGCTGCTGAGTAGTGATATATCAGACCCAAGAATACAGAAGAGCTGAAGGTCACTATCAGAGACACCTGGGCTCTCATAACACCTGAGCAGTGCCACAGACTGATCGACTCCATGCCACACCACACTGCTGCAGTCATTCAGGGGAAAGGAGCCTCAACTAAGTATTGAGTGCTGTACATACTCATACTTTTCATGTTCATACTTTTCAGTTGGCCAAGATTTCTAAAAATCCTTTCTTTGTATTGGTCTTAAGTTATACTCTAATTTTCTAAGATAATGAATTTGGGATTTTCCTTAGTTGTCAGATATAAATAAATATATCAGTCTGTGTAATGAATGAATATAATATACAGGTTTCACTTTTTGAATTGAAATTATGATATTCTAATTATATGACGAGCACCTGTATACACAGAATGACTAATTGAACTGCTTTTATAGTTTTAATAATTAATTTATTTGTAATGAATAAAGGGATTTTACATTTGATTATTAGTTTTTCTTACTTGAATGCTTTTGTTCGGATGTAAAATAAAAAAGTGAATTATTATTAAGAAAAGAACTGCAGGAAAAGATGCAATGTTGCTCAGTGATTTTGGTTTGGAACCTTTAGAAAATAGAAAAGAGTTGACTTTGCCAACTCTTTCAACTTCAAACGGGTGTAGCTCAGTCATTTATATATATATATATATATATATATATATATATATATATATATATATATATATATACAGTTATACATCATTTTGAAGGACTTTTTAATGAGAAAATAACCTCAACTGATTTTTGCTCATTGTGACTAACTTTGCCAGCACAGGTCACATATGCTACTTAATTTCCACTTGAGAGTGGTCAGATTTAAAGTCTGAGATTAGTCCATCAGTTCTTGAATTTCAATTTTTGTTTATGTGTGTGCGTGTGTGTGTGTGTGTGTGTGCGTGTGTATGTGTGTGTGTGTGTTCAAAACAAGAGTGTCTGTCTCAGAAGCTGAAGAAAAAAGGTCACACCTTATAGGAAATAAACGCCTCCTAAGTGTATGGAAATACCTGGCTGAGGAGATCAGTGACATAAACCAGATAAAACTGTCAGTGGTAAGTGTTTGCATATCCATATCCGAATGGAATTGCTACAACCTCTTATCTAATATGACTCGAAGTGAATAGAGACTATGTACCATAAAAAGTAGATAATGTAATTATTCAAGCCTATTTGTGAAACTGGACCACAAAACCAGTTACAAGGGTAATTGTTTTTATTTTATTTTTTAGATTTTTATTTCAATAATAATACTAAATAAGTTTTCCATTGATGTATGGTTTGTTAGGAGGACAATATTTGTCTGAGATACAACTATTTGCTAAAAAATCTAAATATTGTGAAAAATATTTCAAATCCAGGGCAAAGCATTTTATTAATAAAAAATTAAGTTGATACATTTATGGTAGGGAATTTACAAAATATATTTATGGAACATTTTCTTTTTTTAAATCCTAATGATTTTAGGCATGAAAGAAAAATCAATAACTTTTTTGAGACTGCCATATAAATATATGTATGGATAATCTCACATACTGGTAATGTGGTACATTGTCCTAATGAATTGTCCCTTTTTTTTTTCTTTTTTTTTTTGCAGGTCTGAGACAGCTACAAGCCACAAAAACAGTTCATAGTTCCTGCATTTCTATAATGCATTAATGAATAACAATAATTAAAATAAAATGTAATGTCAAGGTTTTGTGTTAATTCCAGCTATGTTGAGTATTCTGTGAATAATTTTGATTTTAGGTGCATATTCTTAATTCTTTGCAAAACAACCTGAACTGTTTGCTATTGAAAGGTTGGTATGAAGTTTAAATAAATAAAAACATTATATTCTTGACAAAACCTGTGTACAGTTTGTATTAATAATTTAAATTATTTACTTATTAATGGCCTAATTACCAGCTATCAGTTAAACATTCAAATCAGAACCAATATAAAACTGCAACGAAAACTATTAAATATATGCAAATAAAGACCAGTACAAACTTGCAATGGAACCATCAGAACCATTACAAAACTGACGGAAACCATTAAATTTGTTTTAATAAAGACCAATACAAACTTGTAATTGAACCATCAGAACCATTACAAAACCAACAGAAACCATTAAATTTGTTTTAATAAAGACCAATACAAACTTGTAATGGAACCATCAGAACCAATACAAAACTGACGGAAACCATTAAATTTGTTTTAATAAAGACCAATACAAACTTGTAATGGAACCATTACAAAACCAACAGAAACCATTAAATTTGTTTTAATAAAGACCAATACAAACTTGTAATGGAACCATTACAAAACCAACAGAAACCATTAAATTTGTTTTAATAAAGACCAATACAAACTTGTAATGGAACCATTACAAAACCAACAGAAACCATTACATTTGTTTTAATAAAGACCAATACAAACTTGTAATGGAACCATCAGAACCATTACAAAACCAACAGAAACCATTAAATTTGTTTTAATAAAGACCAATACAAACTTGTAATGGAACCATCAGAACCATTACAAAAACAACAGAAACCATTAAATTTGTTTTAATAAAGACCAATACAAACTTGTAATGGAACCATCAGAACCAATACAAAACTGTGATGGAAACCATTATGTGCAAATCGTGACCAATACAAACTTGTAATGGAAACCAATAAATCCTAATGGAATATGCCCAAAACACACTACGTAATGGAAACCATTTGGTAATGGTTTTAATGGTTAATTGCTGATGGTTTGTAATGGTTTTGTAATGGAAACCATTAGAATTTCTGTAATGGTTTCTATTGTTTTTTTCAGCAGGGACGTCTTGGGAAGCCCGTGGTTGTTGGGCGTTGGCTGAAAGTGCAGAGTCGTGTTCGCTGGTTGAAGTTGAATGGACGTTACAAAACTTAACTCAGAACACGAAACTCTCAAACGGAAAAGAAAAGAAATAAAGTTTGACGAGACTAGGTTGTGTTCCTTCTCATTGTGGCATAAGTAGCAGTAGGCAGGCACGCTGGAACCGCGCTCAAAGAACCATGGTGACTAACCGCATGGCTAGATGCTACAAGCTAAAGCTAGGTAGCAAAGCTACAAGCTAAGAGCAGGCATGACTGATAGCACGAGCAAGGCTGGAACTAAAAGCCGACATGGCTAATAGCAGCAGCTAGACTAGAACTAAAAGCCAAATTTAATCGTGTCCAAAGTTTTTAAACTTCCTTGTTGGCCACCCCTCAAATGTTGCCTTGACCAATCAGATATGTTCTTGGGGTGGGTATCATAAATCATTTGTTTATCTTACCAAGCATGTGGTTCTTGCCTCACAGGGTCTAATTTTGGACATGATTCCTATAACATGATTATGATATATTTTACAAATAAATGATTGTCAGGACAATATCAAGCAAGAAAATGCGATTATTTCACTACTAGACATGACTATGTATCCTATAGTTATCAAAAGACATAGACAATAAGTGATTATACATGATAGTCAAATGTGTGGGTTACACATAAATGAATATGGAGTTAAGCAATGGAATGATTCATTCATAAGTCTTTTTTGAGTTCATTCTGGTCCATATATAATGTGTAAAAAGCAGTTTATTTGCCATTCTCTGGCAAAGGACTTTTCTGTGAAGACAAAGGTTTAAAGCCCTTCCCCCTTAGGAATTTCAGTCTGGTTTCACTGGCTGGGGGGGGGGGGGGGGGGAGGGGGTTGGAGTCAATGCAAGTATTTAACTTGATCTCCTGGGTTTACATGTGATGTCCAGCGTTGCATTCCAATCACGAACAATAAATTTGACAATCTCTTCTTCGAATTAAAATTGTCAATAATTGTTCTATTGGTGTTAATGTTGAAAGCTGTTGTGTGAACAAGTTGGTTGGTTGGTTATCTTGCTTGGTTCTTGTGGCACTAGAACTGATTTATGACTTCCTGAGGAATTCAGCTCATGTTTCAATGCACACAGCTCTGATAGACTCTTTGTCTGATTTGACTCATTTCTGCTATATATATATATATATATATATATATATATATATATATATATATATATATATATATATATATATATATATATATATATATATATATATATATATTATGAAACAAACATCCACTGTAGTTACTGCTCATATGCACCAATTTATGCATGGCAAAAGGAATATTTATAATTTAAACATATTTATGTGATGGAAGTTACAGATAGACATACTGTGTGTCTGTGGTCCCTTTAATTTAGTGAAAATTTGAAATTAGACATCTCACTAAAACTACAAATTAATTGTGCCAGATGGTGCTTTTAGCATGAGACCTTTCATTTTTATATTGAATGTAAAGTTTTATGTGCCAAAGTTCATAATAGTGTGATAGGGTTGAATATTGTAACTGTTTAAGGGACATGTTCACCTTTACTTAATTACCTTGAATTAAATCTGAGTCATGTTATTTTCCAAATTATGCGATACAGTAGCTTTGACTGATAAAATATTGACCTCTTCTATAGTTCTCAAATGTCATATATTATTTTATTTTTTTTTTATATGGGGAAGAGCAATGTGATCATTACTTAAAATGTATCCTTCCGTTTCACAGAACATTTTGTTGTTGTTTTTTAAGGTGGATTATACCTTTTTTTTTATATAATGGCTTTGCTTTTATTTTCTGAACATTGTAACAGGGCAGTTTGTGTAGCTTCAATCGTAGTATTGCTTATCTGGCTCAGAATTGCTTCACAATGATTGAGCCAAGAAACTCAGGTCTTGAGGGACTTAAACATTCAGCACTTGCCAAGCTAATAACAGCACGTTATACTCCCAGCATTCTTGGCTATAGAACCTCTGACCACAGCAATTTGGTTGGTGCTGATGCAACCAAACAGATCAATACAGAGGCTATGAGACCAGAGAGTGTCACGCAGGTCTAGGTAGCCCATTAGGACTAAGGGATTTGTGCAGAGAGCTCCCAAAGTTCTGCGATTAAACATCATATTTATTTGCAGTCATTACTTAGCATACATTCCTTAAATATGATCTGTGGCATGTATTTATTATTATTATTATTATTATTATTATTTTTAATTATAGTTATAAATCTAGTTTATACTTAATTATCTCTGTACATTGTAAAAAAAAAAAAAAAAAACTCATTCAAGTAAATAAATTAAAATTGAGAAGTAAAATCAAATGTTAAGACTTGAGAATTGAAAATATACAGTAAATTCCCTGGATTATTTAAACTGTATTTAACTACAGGCCTATTATTAATTTTTCAAAATATTTAGGATTATCCTAAGAAACAGTGTAATAAAAACACTACCTATATTTAAATCATTTTGTACTTTAATTGTACATTTTTTGTCTTGTATTTTTAGCATAAATTTAACAGTAATGTGGTTTATGCTTCAGTGCAATTGTCACACTTCCCTATGGAGAGGGGCTAGTAACGAGGAGAACACAAACAATAATCTTATAATCCAAAATACCCATGAAGTAACACTTGGCAGACGTGAACACAGGAAACACAGAGGTTAACGTTCAATCTCCGACAAATACAAACTGAAAGGACTGGGGCTTTTAAACACAGGATAATGGGGAAGAACGAGACACACCTGGGAATCAAATTAAGAAGCAGGGAAAACACAGGTGCATGTGATGACTAGTTAACAGGGACATGGAACACATGGGAAGCAAAGCCACAACAAAAACAGTCCAAGGGCATGACCTTAACCGCAATGGCCGCCGACTCCAGGGGGCCGACCAATGGTGGTGAAGCAGGTGGTGGAGGAGCCCCGAGGCAGATATGGAGAGCTGATGAGCCAGAACAACCTGGAGGATCAGTAGATCCTAGGCTGAGCAGGTGGTGCCAGCGACTGGCACGAAGATGTGAATCCGGGAGGCCACAGTGGAGTCATAGTAACAGAAGACTGAGGTGGAGCTGAGGGGATGAAAGAGCCTGACAGAGCCGGAGGGATGAGGTGAAGCAAGAGGAGTGGAGTCCTGTGGCACAGGATGGTTGAAACCAGACCAAGGTGGAATAGAGGGACGAGGGAGCCTGGCGGAGCTTGTGGACTGCCGGGCCACGACGGAGATGAGGGAGCTAGGAGTCATGGTGGAGCCAACAGGTCAACAGGCTGAGGCAACATCCAGGCTTCAGAGCCTGGCGACGCTATGCGATGGCAGTCCGGTAGAACTCGCAGATGGTGGGCCGAGGGCAAGCAAAGGGGCTGTCAGACAAGAGTGGTGGAGGAGGCTGGGAGGGCATGCATTTTTGAGAAGCGGGCACTGGAGGGCACTTCCTAGGAGCAGGCACTGAAGGGTGCTTTCTAGGAGCGGGCACTTGAGGGTGCTTTCTAGGAGCAGGCACTTGAGGGTGCTTTCTAGGAGCGGGCACTTGAGGGTGCTTTCTAGGAGCGGGCACTTGAGGGTGCTTTCTAGGAGAGGGCACTTGAGGGTGCTTTCTAGGAGCGGGCACTTGAGGGTGCTTTCTAGGAGCAGGCACTTGAGGGTGCTTTCTAGGAGCGGGCACTTGAGGGTGCTTTCTAGGAGAGGGCACTTGAGGGTGCTTTCTAGGAGTGGGCACTTGAGGGTGCTTTCTAGGAGAGGGCACTTAAGGGTGCTTTCTAGAAGCGGGCACTTGAGGGTGCTTTCTAGGAGCAGGCACTTGAGGGTGCTTTCTAGGAGCGGGCTCTTAAGGCCGCTTTCTAGAAGCGGGCACTTGAGGGTGCTTTCTAGGAGTGGGCACTTGAGGGTGCTTTCTAGGAGCGGGCATTTGAGGGTGCTTTCTAGGAGAGGGCACTTGAGGGTGCTTTCTAGTAGCAGGCTCTTAAGGCCGCTTTCTAGGAGCGGGCACTTGAGGGTGCTTTCTAGGAGTGGGCACTTGAGGGTGCTTTCTAGGAGCGGGCACTTGAGGGTGCTTTCTAGGAGCGGACACTTGAGGGTGCTTTCTAGGAGCAGGCACTTGAGGGTGCTTTCTAGGAGCAGGCTCTTAAGGCCGCTTTCTAGGAGCGGGCACTTGAGGGTGCTTTCTAGGAGTGGGCACTTGAGGGTGCTTTCTAGGAGCGGGCACTTGAGGGTGCTTTCTAGGAGAGGGCACTTGAGGGTGCTTTCTAGGAGCAGGCTCTTAAGGCCGCTTTCTAGGAGCGGGTACTTGAGGGTGCATTCTAGGAGCGGGCACTTGAGGCTGCTTTCTAGGAGCGGGCACTTGAGGGTGCTTTTTTAGGAGCGGGCACTTGAGGATGCTTTCTAGGAGCGGGCACTTGAGGGTGCTTTCTAGGAGCGGGCACTTGAGGGTGCTTTCTAGGAGCGGACAGTTGAGGGTGCTTTCTAGGAACGGGCACTTGAGGGTGCTTTCTAGGAACGGACACTTGAGGGTGCTTTCTAGGAACGGACACTTGAGGGTGATCTGAACTGGATTCAGGGGATGGAACCCTCTCTTCGACCTTTAGACACTTTCGCCCTGCCATACTCGCAGCTCTCCATCATCTGTGGACTCTTGAGTGTGCTCTGCACATCGAGGAGATGGGCTCTGGGTCAGGAGTGGCACTAGGGATTAACTCCTGGGAACCGATGGGGAATGATATTCGGACGACCGCACTCTGCACACGGTATTGAGGCTGCTGTCATAGAATGCGCAGAGTGCGTTGTCTGGATAGTTGGTGATATGGGCTACAGCCAGAAACAGTCTGGTATGGCCAGAGCAAATTTTCCCCGTGCTTCAGAAGGAGGGGGTCCATAGGGCACAGTGGAAATAAAAACGGCAAGGAAACACGCAATAAACTGTTTTGGTCAGAGATTCCTTCACACTTCCCTATGGCGAGGAGAACAGGAGTACACAAACAACAATAGTCTTTTAACCCAGAAAATATCCAGGACGTAACACTTGACAACACAGGTGTTGACATTTGATATCCAACAAACACAAACTGAAAGGACTGGGGATTTTAAACACAGGATAATGGGGAAGAACGAGACACACCTGGGAATCAAATTAACAATCAGGAACACAGGTGCATGGAATGACTAATTAACAAGGACACTGAAAACATGGAGAGCAAAATCACAAAAAGAACAGTCCTGGGGCATGACAGCAATTGAGTAAGAAAAATATACTTAATTTAACATATTCTGTGAAGTGTCTTTATCTTGTGCAATTTTTTTTATTTATTTTTTTTTTTATTTATTTACTGGAAACGTTACTGTAAAGCAAAATAAATTCAGATAAATTAATGAAGTGAAACAAGATTAATTTAGCAAAACAAAAATAATAATAATATTAAATTACCATGTAATACACAATATTTATTTATTTTTTTATTTGTTTGTTTGTTTGCTTAAGTTTATTTATTAATTTATGGTGCAATAAAATCTTGGGTTGCATAAAGTACATTTTTTGCCACATGCCAGACTCATTGCCATTATTTTAGGCAACTTGGACAGCAGGTCGACAGGTGGACAGACATATCCAGACCTGTTTTATGCATTATTACCTGTCTACATTGCCACTGTACTGATGGTCTAACTCATATTATATGAAACGTGGGTGACTTGTGCATTAAGTTTGGCATTTTAGAAATGTCTCAGAGCATACAATGCACTGTCTCTTTCACTCTCTGCATGTCTTTCAGTGTCTTTAGACAAAGCTGTTACATGTTCATTTCTTTGTCTGTAGCAAGATGAATATCCAATTACTTTGAGCAGTAATGATTTCACACGGCAACAATCAATAAATGTGAACAACAGATCCCATTCGTAAATCAGCCTCATAGTGCTGCTCATATATTCTCATCTGCTCATGTGGCACAAAGAAGATAAGACATCAAATAAGGCCATTAACTGCATTCATCATCATGGTCTGAATCATGATACGCTGCTTTCCCAAAATGTCTACCAAATGTCATTAGCCTCCATAAGCAACAGAGAAGCTGATAAGAATTGGTGTGATATATAATGTCACTGTCTTCTAGGTCATTTGAACAGTCTTAGTGATGAGTTGAACAATGACAGATGTTACAGCATTACCAGAGGTTAAATTAGGTTTCACAGATAGGGGGCTCCTAAAATTCATAATAATATACAGATATCACAGTAGTCTTCAGTGCTATGAATCTTGCTTTAGACGGGTGAGTCCTTAATCAAAACTTTTTTTTGCTAAATGAATTACAAAGTATTTAAAATAGGGCTGAAAGTCTCCACTGTGAAACATTGAGTTTTGCATTAAAAAGTACATGAAGTATCTTATAAGCTCCCAGTTTCACTAGATAAAATGTCCCGTCTTTCATCATAAACTATTTTAGTGTCGTTGCAATCACAGATAAAATGTCTTGCCAAGTATTCAGATCCTTAACCAGTTCCTACATTTTACTGAATTACAAATCCTGGAAACTTCTCATCAATGCATATCTCTAAAATAATTAGCTGTGAGTTCCAGTGATTTAATGTTGGATTGTAAAATCTTAGAAAATGGTCATATTACAACTTTTATTTAAATATATGTAATTGTATTATGATAATAAATAATGAATAAATAAAAGTACAATAGATAAAAGGTACAGTTGAACATACTGTCTTTAAAATGTATTATTATTATTATTATTATTATTATATTTTAATGTTGTTTCATGTCATTAACACTCACACATAGCTCCCAAATCATATAAGAGGTCACATATTTTGCAACAATGAAAAATAATCATAATCTAAAAATCATTCTGTCTGCTTTGCTAGTCAGTTTGATATTTTAATCTGTTGCTCTCCATAAACATAATCTGGTCTTCTGTTCTGCTTTCTCTTCTGAAACTAAACAGATGAGAGGAAATCTGCACAACATAACAGAAAAGCGAAAGAGGTGAAAAACAACCAAATGCATTTCTCTTGATTATCAGACAAGAAATTAGATCATCAAATGCATGAGAACAGAGATAAAACATGAAAGGAGAGTATTAGCACCGAAGAGCAGGAATAAAAGGAAGTAATTAAAGATCAGACATACAACAACAGTCGATAGATAAATGACAGACATTTCATCAGTCAGGTAAAAAAGAAAGAAAGTTGTGTTGACAAAAATGCAACTTTTTTACAGTTGACTTCTTCATGTGATGCATTAACAGGACAGTTGTGAAGACTGAAGCGTATTCCAGCAGTTACTGAGCTGTACTGTTTCAAGTAACGCACACAGGCTGTTGGTGAGTTCACGTATCACGATGTGGCAGCAATGCGTGAGCTTGTCACAACATGTGGCTTCAGAGACATGGTAAGTGAAAATGGTACATGACCAGACTGCAGTCTGGAGTCTGATTTAACACTTGAGAAGACAATTTGAGCCTGCGAATGTTGACGCAAAGGACGTGGCAGAAAGTAAAAATGCAGTTGCTGCATGAAAGCATTGCAAGAAGCAAACATATTCAGACAAAAACAAGAAAACACAAGCTGAGGGGAATATAGAACTTGAGAGAATAAGATATTGGCCTTAATTTTACACTCAAAAATTAAAAAAAATAATTAATAAATACAAGTATCTATGGCTTTTACACATTGTTTTTGTCGTATATGAATACAATAGACATAAATAATGTATAGTTGATGCTACATGTATGCTACATGGGAAGTAAGTTCAAAATTAGATCACTAGTAATTTGATTACAGCAGCGGTTCTCTACTCCAGTCCACACGACTCCTGCTCTGCACATCTTCTATGTCTCTCTTATGGATTCAGACGTTTGTTCTATTCAAACGTAAGTGCACTGTGAAGTGGACATCACAGGATATCCCACCATGATTCCAGTTCAAGGAGAAACTGTTCCATTCAAATTTCATTGAAGTGTGCGAGAATTGTATTTTATTTACAGAGGTACACTGTAAATATGATTGTGATTTTAACAGTAAAATGCTATTAAAATGCTTCATTATATTTAATGTAATTTTAAATTATTGCTAATATTGAACATGTTTATTGCATTATTTCAGTTTAATGTGTGTTACTATGATGGGGTTTAGTGTTTGAGTGAATGACACTCACCTTCTATATATATATATATATATATATATATATATATATATATATATATATATATGTGTGTATGTGTGTGTGTGAGAGAATTTAAGTTATGTTTTTAAAACCTAATATGTTGCTACCATATTTGTTATATTATTTTTTTAAGTGTATGATTTCACAGTTGTCTGTGTGTGAAGACGTTGCACTGTGCAAATCTGTGAATGAATGTTCTGAAGTGAGGTCAACTTCAACAGATTTCCCCGGCTCAGGCAGTAGGGAGCAATGAACACTTTTGACAGCATTTCTTTAGCTTGGTAACGTGATTATACAACCTAGTAAATGTGGACATGAGTGTTGGGAATTAATGTTTTGACTGGTCTTAAACTGCAGGTTTCAGGTTGTCAGGTGTTATCTGATGCTTTAAATGGAATAAAGAGGATGCTTTGTTGAAATGAATGTAAAATGAGTAGCTTACGCTTGGTGAGAGATCACTTGTACAGAAGACTCCACTACACGATTTTCAAAGTGCATCCTGAGGTGAAACCAGTGTGATTCCCGTCTGTTCAGTGTTATTTATTTTTCAGTTTAATTAAATTTGATTTAATTAAAACATAGCCTACTGTTACGTTATACATGACAACAAATAATTGCAAGATATTAGCAAAACACAGTGGTTTTATAAGAAAGATAAATCTGAAATAATTAATTTTATAATCCTGCAAGTATATTAGGGACTGACCAGCTTGAGCTTTCCAGCAGTGAACTGCTTTTCTTGTGGGATAATGAGATTAAACATAACCTATGAATAAGATTAATCAGATACCACTACATAAATGTTATATTACAACTTACATATATGTACGTGCAATGATGTGAATGCACATATTATCTCTAAAAAGATTGGAGAAAACATAAATAATAGACATTCAGGCTCTGAATGGCTGTACTCTACTGCTGTCACAAAGAAGACAGGTGGCACACACATTTGCAGACCTTAAGGACCCTAATAAGAGGGGTTGTCCATTGTTGCCTAGACAACAGGATCATTTAAGCAGCATCACCTTATCTACACAATGCTGACCTGTATGCTGGGCTGAGCAAGAGTAATGAGGCTGGACTGAACCTCAATAAAGACGAATGTCAGTTTCACTAGACAAGTCTGAGCTTCAAGGTCTATGTCCAGCTCATACTCATTATAACATTCTCAAAATCATCCCTTTGTGTTTGCATTTAGATGTATTTAAACTGCTTGTTCAATGCAATAAAAAATGGCTTTAATGCATTTATGCTGCATTTACAAATTGCATACATGATGTGAAATTATTATTTTAAATATTTTTTTTTTTTCCTAAAGTCACACTTTATTTCAAAGTCCAGTTCTCACTAATAATTAACTTAACTAAGACTTTTGCCTCAGTAAACAGACTAGTTGGTTACAAAAACAAACAAACAAACTTTCTAACTTTCAATGCTTTTAATAAAGCAATATAAAATTATGGGGGGGGGGGGTTACATCTAATTAATATTTGTATATGAAACTAAAACCTCCAGGTAGGCGACAACAATGTCTTTATAGTGAGTCATTGATTCATTTATTCAACTAGTTCCATCAAAGTGTCTGATTCATTCAGAAATGAAAGCACAAAACTGTCTTTAAAAATGGATCACCGAATCATACGTTTTGCAATGACAATTCAGTCTGTAACAAAACATATCACTTTGTGCCACTTCAAGATGTGCAATGGTTCTGCCGGGTTTTTCAATTTTTTTTTTTTTATTATATTTATGTTTTTGTTTTTGGGAATAGTGTGCCTAATAAAATGAAACTAACAATACTAAAGTAGTGCTTCGGTACATGAGCAAAAACGTGTACATATATGCTTGTTTGTTTCTGTGTGTGTAGTATTGTTAGTAGATAGCTAAATATCAAGTATGTTATGTGTGGCAGCCCTGAGAACGGCGTGAGATGTGTAAGTCCAGTAAGGAAGCTACATGTGACAGCGGTGACATTGTCAATAGCACAGTAGTGAGTTGCTATTATTCATGGTATTTTTATTTTAATGTAGAGGACAGTTAGATAGCAGGAAATGGTGAGAGAGAGAGAGAGAGAGAGAGGGAGCTGGGAACAGGACATGATGTATGCTGGATTGAAACCTGTGTTATGTAAAGATGTGCACACAGTGTCACTGCTCTGGTCACACACTAATAGTTTTTAATCATAAACTGCTTCCTGTTGTCTGAACTCTCCTGACCATGGAGTAATCCTTTCCTAAATAACAACTTGGAATAGATCAAGCTGTTGAATACAGAAATTAAATACTTCATCATAGAGAGGAAGCACTTGTGTGCATCTGGGCTGCTGGGTAATACTGTAGCTTATAGGACTTCACACTGATCACCAGAATCACTGGAAACAATATGCTATGGGTTTCGGATAACTAATAGTCTGCTTGCTAATATGCTGTTCACTAAAAGTCACATAAAACAATAAAAAATAAAAAATAAATAAATAAAACTGTGAGGTACAATATTTACAGAAAGGTCATTAAGTCATTTTATAGTCTATTGTGACAGAACCCTTAATTACCCAAAATGTTATGATTTATCCCAGATAATTCAAAATGATTTTACAATCTACAAATGTATCAATATCTGATGCCTGTTAATTGGGGGGATAATATTATTATAGATATTGGAAATATACTAATTATGGGCATAATTAGTCAAAATTATTAATTATTAGTAGTATTTAATTATTTGTTTATTTTCAAAACAAATAGTGCTGTTGGTGGTTTCAATGCAATGCAATTCAATGAATTCAACTTTCCAGTTCAGCTTCCTGTGGAGTGTGGCCAAAACCAACTTATAAAAAGAATCTGTGTAGATGAAATGCAAAACTTTGTCTGACTGCCACTTCCATGTGGAGACACTGCTTGTGCTGAAACTGTTGAGTCATTTACTGCAACGTACACCTACAGTACACCAGATCTGGGAAAGAAAATGCCATACAGGTTGTATTCCACTCCTGTGATGAACTTGTCATCATTAATGATTTAGTTGTCTGAGGGTCTTTTTTCCAACTCATTGGAATTTTTTTTTTTTTTTTTTTTTTGCAGAATAGCAATGTTAATGTTATATGTGTTTTAAAATAGCATACAAACTACTCTAAGCATAACAATATTGTTAACAAAAGCATAGGCTTTCCTGAAGCATCCATGATATTTTATTTTGCTTTTATAATTTGTTACAATAAGGGACTCACAAATGCAATGCTGTACCAGGTGAGCTACTGAGCAAGTTTACTTTGCCAAAGCCATACATATGGAGTTGGTTATGCGATGCAAATATCAAAATGTTTTGGGAGTTTTGCAAAAAAAAAAAAAAAAAAAAAAAAAAAAAAAAAAAAAAAAAATAGAGACACATTTTCCAGTGACCATATATATAGAGAACTGATCATATCTGATGTGGTTTTTCAAGCCTGTATGGTCTGAATGTAGCTATATGCTTTGATACCTGTGGATTACTGTAGAATTTACATCTCAATTGGATGCGACATGCCTTTCTACAGACTCTTTAACAAAGGTTATCTTGGAATGCTTGTAACACATTTTTATGTGTCTTGAGTTTGTCATAAAAAATAAAATTAAAAAAAAAAAAAAAAAAAAAACACCTTTGAAGATCTCAGTTGAGCGTTGGAGCCAAATACCACATACTGACCGCATTGATCCAAGGTTGGCCCTACATTACTTCTTTTATTTTTTTGATAGACAACACTTTGCTCTACAATTACATTTACACATCCAGTAGGAGTCGTGGCCTGGACTGCAAATCCTCAACTGAACATACAGAAACGGATTATGTCTTCTAGAGCGGCAGGGAGGATGAAAATCTAATTCGTGTTGGATGATGGCAACACATGGAAAGCTTCACATCTTGCTGTAGTTGACCTTTTATGGTACACTATAGTGTGACAAGGCTTAATCTTCTGTGCATGCAAGTGAAAAAAATAATAAAAATAAAAAAAAAAAAATATATATATATATATATATATATATATATATATATATATATATATATAAGCCTATTTGGAGACTATGTAATATAGTAGTACAGTTGAAAAAAATCTACCAAAGCCTGAGCTTGCATAGTAATCAGGAATCCATACATTGTATGGAACTAAAGTATATGAACCAAGTTCAGCTCAAGACTTCAATCCCACGGTGTAATCAAATAGACTGTGAATCTAATTTGATAAATCCATTCAGCCTATGAAATCTAATCATGCTGCTTGTATAATTGTCAACAACTGTTTTATTTATTTATTTATGTACTTGAATGATGTACTTATCTGTCTTTAAAATGTATTTAGAGAGACTGACACATTTGAAAATGTCATTTTGATTTTCACACTTGAGCTTCTTTATTGGACAAGTCAAGTCACCTTTATTTACAGTATATAGAGCTCTATACAGTACAGGTTGTGTCAAAGCAGCTTTAATGTTAAACAGGGAAATTGTGTGAAGATAATGCAGGAGGGAAATAGTAAACAGTCAATATTTCAGTTCAAGTCAGTTCATCATCGATTCAGTGATGTCATCATCCATCAGAGTTCACTTCTCTTCAAATAGTGTCAGTGCAATCAAGTCAACACTATTTAGATCCCAATTAAACAAGCCAGACGAAACCAGCATGATGTGAAAAAAATAAATAAATAAAGTAAAAGGTGTAAAACAAAGATAGTAAAAATATAGCAATTATGCATTCCTTATATATGTGTGTGTGTGTGTGTGTGTGTGTGTGTGTCTGAGAGAGTGATTACCTGCATATGCCCTGCTGCTAAGCCGTATAGATGACTTACAGTCGCATTATGACATGCTATTACAGTATTTTTGGCAGGACAGTCACTCCCATCAGCTTTCAGCCAGCTGCTGAAATTGCTGTGGTTTCCATAGGTACTAAAAGTAATTTCAGAAAATCTCATCATTGTTTGTCATTTGTATTCAGTCTGCTTGATCAGTCTCTTATTTTGGCTATTCCCCTATAGGAGATGAAACAATACAGAACTATAAAGTTGACCACAAACATTGAAGTAATGCATAACTGTTCAGTTATATAAGATAATCTAAGACCTCTGTGAACCAATCAGAGTGAAAAAAAATTAACAATGGCACATGCAAAATCATTTATAATGTCTATGAGAGATCATTAACAGTGTTGTATCAGGATATGGAGAAATCTTATTCTTCTATTGGCATATAGTATATATGGCAATGTGAAAATAGCATGGATATCTATCAGGAATATAAAACAGCTAGCGCTACAGAATTGGTTCAGTTTACTCCAACTAATAATAAGGTCAGAAACCCCTATTGTAAATGATCATGATTTTGGTTTGACCTTGGTCTGCCGCGGCTTGCTCTCACAAAATGCATTGACAGGTTGTTTACTATTGCACCGCAGCTGTTTCAAGACATTCCCTACTGTCTTCATTTGCAGTCCTACACCAGTATTAAATATTGTATTAAACGAATAGCAATTCTCAGTTGAGTGGCAGAATTCTGCTGAGAGAAAATTAGGAATAACTCCTCAAGGCCACGGTTGAGTCGCTAAAATGAACACTGTAGTGTCTAACATGACAACGGAGTGCAGATTATCATATTCTAAATATGTAGGAGTAGGATGAATTAATGTTAGCATATGGATATTATGTTGGGAGTAATTAGGGGCACATTTCCTTACAGGAGTGCATTTGACCTTTGCATTGTTTTAATTCCCTTGGCCAACTGGTGCTGTTCAACACAAGACACCTTGTGAACGTGCACCTTTCCGTGTAATTAACCGCAGTCTCTTGAGGTGGGAGTGTGTATGAGAGTTGAGCATGTGTGAACTATGGATGAAAAATGTATTCTTTAATGAAGAAACTTAGATCTGGTTAGAAATTATATATGGCAAAAGCAGACAGTTCTTTGAAATGTAACTGGCTTAAAGTCATAGATGGTATAAAACACCCTCTGTGCAGTAAATTATGATGTGGACAGTGCCATGGATCTGTGCTTGTTAACAGACTTGTGTCTGTCAGTATAAGAGATTTTGCTGTTGTGATGATTTATATAATTACTACTATAACGTGCTGGCATGCATTACGTACTGAAATGACACATAAACATATACTGAAAAACATATACTTTTGCTTAAATATGTGCACTGCTTGCACAAGTAACAAAAATAAAGAAATCTGTTGTTTCTATAACCAAAATAAAACAGCTTTTCTTTGACATGCTCAGTTAAACCATCTAATGCCCCTTGTCATATAAACATAACAAAAATCACAGAACATAACATGGCAATGGCATGTATACTGCGAATCAGATGTTTAAGGTCAGTTACAGTAATTTTTTAGAATATCTGCTGATTATCAACATTGATTATTATAAGAAATGTGTTCTTGAGCATCGGGTAATGATCCTGAAAATTCAGCTTTGCATCAGTGTGTGTGTGTGTGTGTGTTATCACTGCACTTTGGCTAAGACAGAATGTTCACATTGTTAAAAATTAATCCTCGGAAACTTTTATAATGCCATGAAATATGTTCTTTACTTTGACCAGTTGAGCTGGGATTCAGCATTCAAAATGTAATCACTCTGACATACTTGACCAGATGCTCTTTAATCTTTGATAATGTTTCATCTTTCATGTTACGTGTTTTATTATTTATTTATTTATTTATTTATTTATTTTAATTCAGCTAAATAATAGATTCAAACCCCTTTACTAATACATATAAATGCGGTTTAATTAAAATGCTGCCTATTTGATCTTCAGTTGTTTCAAGGGGTAGTATTTTAATGCCTAACATTCTGAATTAGTTGTGTTCATTAATCTGATTAAATCCACATTTGATGTGTGCCTTTAAAGTGACTGCATAAAGAGGTAATGTATTGAAAACTTGATGCACCGTAATGTACCAATACACAGACACTTCAGATTTTGTCACGAACAAGCCCTGTGTGGGCCACTGGTTACTTCATGTCTGAAATTCTGAACTAATGATCTAAGAAGACCCATTCAGATACAAGCAATACTGCTAGGATCACTAGATAATGGGTTGATTAATTAGTGATGTAATTCAGTGGAACTAGCCGTATTGCACTCATGTGGCTCAGAAGTACTTAATAACATATGGTGGCCCATCCTCAACTAAAACCCACCCATTACTGGGGTTAATGCGCCATCACTGCCTTTTAACCACAGTGATTACCTGCATGATTTTTCTGAACCTGATTTATTGCTTTTAACTCATGCCAGCAGTCATTTACCTCTTGACAGGCAGATGCTATCAAATGCCTCAAGCAAATATTTATTGCTCAAAGATTTTTTTTTTTTCTCCTTTTTTCGCAGATGCTTCTTCTAAGATTATTTAAATACACAAATTGTCAAATTGTCACAAATTCACAAAGTTAATAATACTTAAGATTAAGTGCCAGATTTACTGAGCTGTGCTTTAAGTGCTACTTAGATTAGATTAGATTAGATTCAACTTTATTGTCATTATGCAGAGTACAAGTACAGAGCTAATGAAATGCAGTTAGCATCTAACCAGAAGTGCAAGAATATAGTGTTTTATATACATAAAAGTGCAGAGTAAGTAAAGCTATGATATACAGAATGTACAGTGGAGTTGCTATATACAATATTGAGCAGAGTATATACAGAGTATAAATATGAATGCAATGTAGATATTGTATGTACATTATGAACAGAGCAATGAAGGATTATATATACATTATGAATAGCAGGAACGTGAGAACAGTGGTAATAAATACAGTTGAATGAGTGTGCAAAGTATTGTTGAACAATCTATTATATGCAAAATAACAGTAGTGCAATGATTTTTTGTAGAAATAGTCTACTGTGCTTGTACAGTAACCACTTAGACAGTTTATAGTGTAATGGATTTAACCATGTGCAGTCTGTGCAAAATATGAGTAGTGCAATACATGTATGTAAAGTACTGTGACCAGTGCAGTAAAAGAGCAGGTGCAGGTTAGATAGGTGGTGCGGCATTCAGAAGTGTCACAGCCTCAGGAAAGAAGCTCTTCCTGAGCCTACTAGTTCGAGAGCGTAGGCTTCTGTAACGCCTGCCGGATGGAAGGAGGGTGAAAAGTCCATGGTTAGGGTGAGAGGCATCCTTGATGATGTTTCTTGCCCTGCCCAGACAGCGCTTCTGATAAATGTTCTCGATGGATGTTAACTGGGTGCCGGTGATCCGTTGAGCAGTTTTCACCACCCGCTGGAGTGCTTTGCGGTCAGATGCGGAGCAATTGCTGTACCACACTGAGATGCAGTTTGTGAGTATGCTCTCAATGGTACAGCGGTAGAATTCAGCAAGGATCCTGGGACTGAGGTGAACTTTTTTAAGGCTCCGTAAGAAGTAAAGGCGCTGCTGAGCCTTTTTGACCAGGGTGGAGGTGTTTAGGGACCAGGTGAGGTCATCTGAGATGTTGATGCCAAGGAACTTGAAACTTGACACACGCTCCACTACAGCTCCGTTGATGTAGATGGGTGTGTGTGCATGATTCCTAGTCCGCCTGAAGTCCACAATGATCTCTTTTGTCTTCTGGGTGTTTAGTTCCAGGTTGTTGGTGGCACACCACACAGCCAGGTGCTGCACCTCATCCCTGTAGGCTGACTCATCGTCATCCTTGATCAGACCTACCACCGTGGTGTCATCTGCAAATTTGATTATGGTGTTGGAGCCATAAACAGGAACGCAGTCATGGGTGAATAGGGAGTACAGGAGAGGGCTCAGTACGCAGCCTTGTGGCACTCCAGTGTTCAGGGTGATGATGGAGGATGAGAGGTTATCTAACTTAACAGACTGAGGTCTGTTAGTCAGAAAATCTAGAATCCAGTTGCAGATGGGTGTGCTGATTCCAAGATGGCTGAGTTTGGAGATTAGCTTGGAGGGGATTACCGTATTAAATGCAGAACTGAAGTCTATGAACAGCATTCTCACATGTGTGTTCTGACTGTCCAGGTGGGTGAGGGCAGAGTGAAGTGCCGTTGAGATGGCGTCCTCAGTTGACCTATTGTTGCGATAGGCAAATTGGAATGGGTCTAATGTAGCAGGGAGACAGGATTTTAAGTGGGATGCGACCAGTTTCTCAAAGCACTTGGCAATGATGGGGGTGAGTGCAACAGGACGGAAGTCGTTAGGGACCGATGCAGTGGAGTGCTTCGGTACCGGCACGATGGTGGAGGTTTTGAAGCAAGTGGGGACAGTTGCTTGGGCCAGGGACAGATTGAAAATGTCCGTGAAGACCTCAGCCAGCTGCTCTGCACAGGCTTTAAGCACACGACCAGGTATTCCGTCAGGGCCGGCTGCTTTCCGTCCATTCACTTTACGCAAAGTGGAGTAAACATCTGATGTGGAGAGTGTGAGAGGCAGTTCACTGGGTTGATGCTCAGTTTTGAGTGAGATCTCCTTATTATTTTTATCAAAACGAGCATAAAAGTGATTGAGCTCGTCTGGGAGGGAGGCAGAGCTGGAGGGGGGCACAGAGTTAGGTAGTTTGTAATCTGTGATAGATTGTATGCCTTGCCACATACGCCGGGGGTCTGAAGAATTGAAGTGTTCTTCAATCCTCTGTTTGTGTGTGAGTTTGGCCTGGCAGATACCCTTCCTCAGGTTGGCTCTGGCTGAGCTGTAAGCCTCCTGGTCTCCAGACCTGAAGGCTGCATCTCTTGCTTTGAGCAGGAGGCGAACCTCTCTGTTCATCCAGGGCTTCTGATTAGGGAAAATTTTTATTTTTTTGTGTGTGGTCACTCTGCTCACACATGTGTTGATGTGCTCCAGGACAGAGTTGGTGTAATTGTCAATGTTGATCCGAGAGTTTGTGGTGGCCTGGGCAGCAAACTCACTCCAGTCTGTGTGCTGGAACTGATGTTGAAGAGTGGAGTCTGCACCTTCCAGCCAGATTTTAACAGTCCTTATTGTAGGTTTCACACATTTGATAACCGGGGTATACTTGGGGAGCAGGAACAAAGAGAGGTGGTCAGACTGACCCAGATGGGGGAGGGGTGTGACTTTGTAGGCATCAGTCACATTAGTATAAACATGGTCCAGTGTTTTATGTCCCCTTGTAGTGCAGGAGACATTTTGATGAAATTTGGGCAGAACAGATCTTAAAGTGCAGTGATTGAAGTCCCCAGCAACAATAAAGGCACCATCCGGGTGCAGGGTTTGTAGTTTGCTAATAGCAGCACAGAGTTCTTTCATAGCCACGTTCGCATTAGCGTCCGGAGGTACATAAACTGCAGCTGCAACAATGCAAGTAAACTCACGTGGTAGATAGAATGGCCTGCACTTGATAATCAGGAACTCCAGATCAGCAGAGCAGTGGGTATCAACAATGACAGAGTCTTTACACCATGATTTGTTAACATAAATGCAAACTCCACCACCTTTGTTTTTACCAGAGGTTGCTGCTACTCTGTCAGCCCTGAAGAAAGAGCGTCCATCCAAATGCACCACGCTGCTTGGGACATTGTTGCAGAGCCATGTTTCAGTGAAAAACATAACATTACAGTCCATAAGCCATTTTTGTGTAAGGGTCCATATCTTTAGTTCGTCCATCTTGTTCATCAGAGACCGTACATTGGCAAGGAAGATGCTGGGCAGAGCTGGTCGATGTGGGTTTAGCCTTAGCTTAGCACGCAGCCCACCACGCTTTCCCCGTCTTTGTTTACGGTCTCGACGCCGACGCCGAGAACTTCCGGTCGGTACGAGTGATCCGCTTGTCCGCGGTGATCTCAGTAGCTCCGGCGGGAGTTCGCTGAAGTCGAAAGGATGATCTAAAACTATGTTGGAACACTGTTTGTTGATGTCCAAAAGTGACTGTTTAGTATAGATGTAGTTCGCATAACTGAATCGCGCGAACACGAATGAAATAACCAGGTAGATTAACACTAATTTCCGAAATCTGGTAAGACGCTGAGCCTCGCGATGTGGTCGCGCCGCCATCTTGATCATCATTAGGAGTTGCTATCCGTTTGTCAAGTGCTGAAATGTCACCTATTAGAATGACTCTTAATTGTAGTACATGATCGTTGAAATGTTAACATAATGCTGTGTTGGATATAATAACGATAATACAATACAGTATTATATTATATTATATTACAGTGTATAATAGTATACTTTAAATACTAATATATAATGGACTTTATATACAGTAGAGAGAGAGAGAGAGAGAGAGAGAGAGAGAGAGAGATGTTATTTCCGGGTCCAATACATAGCTGGTTTTCGTGCACTTCAGCAAATCATTGACATATTTTCCCCCAGTCTTTGAAGCATTTCCTACATTACTTCTTTTGTTCAGACATTTAATTTAGATGTGTATTTCTATGTTTTCTGCCCTTTTTAATTATTTCATTTATAAATTAATAAAAATAAATAAATAAATAAATAAGAAAACGAGTCATAAAGTGTACAGTAAAGCACAATCAAATCCTTATATCACACATTGCACTTGAATCAAGTTAAAGGTGTAATCTGCCGATTGTCCTGCAGGTGACCACATAAATCTGTCTTCTTACGATGCACTTAGGGCTTTACGATTATTCCAGAGCACCCATAGATCTACAATGATTTTCAAGTGCTACTTAAGTTACGATGCTTTTGGGAAACAGACCGTAATATTAAGATAAGTCGTACGATCGTTTTTTACGAACTTGTTAGGCTTACAAAGTTTTTGGGAATCTCAGCCCAGGGCAAATTAGCGTGAAACCATAATCAAATAAAAGCACCAATGGGGAAAAATTCTGATTCTACTGACAATGTGCGAATTAGAGAACAGACGCAGCCAGATAATTTCCATTACACATTCAACCATGCAAGAGTAGCACAAATGAATATTAACATAATTGAAATTAACTGCTTTATATTTAAATGTATTGTGAAACATAATTATGTGATGTAAAAGCTAAATTGTCAGCATTTTATATTATTATTATTATTATTATTATTATTGTTATTATTATTATTATTATTATTATTATTATTATTATTATTATCATCAATGCTGAAAAAAGTTCTTACTGCTTAATATTTGCATAATATTAAATATTTTAATAACACTTCCACTGAAAGGTTTGGGAAAAGTAAGTTCTGTTTTTAGAAAAAAAAAATTAAATTAAAAAATAAAATTAAGGAGATAATTTTAATTATATGAATCATTATTAACAATTGAACACCAGTTATTTTTACATGTATTTGATCAAATAAATGCAGCCTTGGTGAGTATGGGAGGCTTCTTAATTATCTTAATTATAAATATGTCTCTTATATGATTTTAATTATCTTAAAATCATAATTATGATAGTGTGGCCAAGTATGGATTCCCATACTCTGAATTTGTGCTCTGGATTTAACCCATCCAATTGCACACACACACACACACACACACTGTGGACACATTCCCCTCACTCCACCACCTACAATTCCTGCCAGACCTGAAACTCAAACCCACGACCTTCAGGTGACCAGTCTATCCTTCAATTATGTAATGACTGCCACCATGATTATTATTAATAATATGATGAATTAAAATAATTATTAACATAATTGATTATTGTAAATATACATATATATATATATATATATATATATATATATATATATATATATATATATATATATATATATATATATATATATATATTAAGAAGACATAGTTTTCAAAAAAATGTAAATGGATTGTAAAGTATGATGTAAGGAAGCATTTTTTTTTGGCTGGGACACCAGCCCATATGGAGCTCAAATGAGAACACTACAGATGGGAGATGACTTTTTCACTTTACAGTAAATCACATCTTTGTGGACCATATTGTGCCTCACACATTTCTATGTATTTTGCCTATACCTACAGTGTATGTTGACATTAATATAGTGTTGAAGCCCCCAAAAATGCTAGCATACAGAAAGAGTGTCTCTGTAATTCTCTTTGACAACACCATATGTGAGGCCAACATGGATCAGAATGCAGATTATACAGCAGTGATGTGGGACTGGGGCATAGAAGAGAGCAGTCCTCTATTACTACATGCAAATTCATCATACTAAAAGAGAAATAAATTAAATCATCCAAGGTATGTCCTATACTTTTCTCCTACCACTCAATCACAAGACAAAGCAGAAAACTAATGCTGAAAGAATTTTGTGGCAAAATATTGAGGTATGAGGGGCGGTAAAGTTAATTTGATTGATCTGTCTATGGACCTTAGTCAGGGTAGATGCCATATTTAATTTGACAGGAATGAAAACGAGACTCTGAGGAACAGAAGTAAGGGAGACTGGGATAAATTGTAACCGGGTGTAATTGTAGAACAATACATTTTGTCAGTCACAATTAAGATACTGTGATGAACACATTTTAGTGTGGCTGTGAGCTTAGTTTCATAAGTCTATGTCTTATTTAAAATTGAGGGGAAAACACCTTCAAAAAAATGTGCACACTTTTTTGTATCTGTTGCGGTTTCATAGTGGTCAGCTGTTGTTATCAATGGTGTGTTTTATGAATAAATATGTCTAAAGGTTTGTAAAAAATAATGTGAACACATGTAAAATAGACAAAATTCTTCTGAATAGTCTCCAGTTGCTTGCTGTCTACATAGATATGTATAGGTAGGTGACACAAGCACACTGATATGTCCACCATCGTGGAATGATGAATGTGTCGTCACTCACAATAAAAATCAGTGAGTTGAAAGATGCCACAACACTGAGAGGCCTCTGGATACAAAAACTGCCAAACATTTAAATTCCTAAATAAATTGGATAAACTTACACAGGTAAGGATGTGTCGGTTTGTGTATTTAATGTGTATACTCAAAATTACAGTTTTTTTTTAAACTACACTGTAAAAAATTTCCTGTAGAAATTACAGTAACTTACTGGCAGCAGTTTGCCAGTAACTTACTGTAAATTAAACTTACAGTAAAAATACTGTATTCATATTTACAGTACCATTTAACTTGCTGTAAATGTATTTGCAGTAATATATTTTTTTACTGTAAAACACAATTATGTTTTTTTTCTCCTTTTATATATTTTAATACAATAAAATATTACTTTACACTGTGAAATTTACTGTAATTGGTTCACTTTTATTATATATTGTAAAACTTTACAAATTATTGTATTTCAACAGGTCTCATGTCTCAGTAGTAAAAACTATAAAAAGAAACAAAAGACTGTTTAACTTCTTTTATTGGTTTAATAGTTAAATTGTAATACTTGAAATAACATTTTAATATTCTTGCAGATTGTACTTTCAGTTTTCCAAAAACTTGAATACATTTCATTTATACATAAAAGTTTCATATTAAGAGCATTTTAAAACAACAGACATGAACAGATTCAGTCATAAGAACAATCTTAAAAATTTACTAATTCAGAAAACTCCTGTGTAGAATGTATTTGCTCTTAGTAGCTTAATAGTTTTGCCAGCTGAAATCCAGAAACTCCTTAAAGGGATAGTTCACCCAAAAATCTTAATTAGGTCATTAATAACTCACCCTCATGTCGTTCCAAACCCGTGAGACTTCCGTTTATCTTCAGAACACAGTTTAAGATATTTTAGATTTAGTCCGAGAGCTCTCAGTCCCTCCATTGAAGCTGTGTGTGTGGTATACTGCCCATGTCCAGAAAGGTAAGAAAAACATCATCAAAGTAGACCATGTGACATCACAGGGTCGGTTAGAATTTTTTGAAGCGTCGAAAATACATTTTGGTCCAAAAATAGCAAAAACGACGACTTTATTCAGCATTGTCTTCTCTTCCGGGTCTGTTGTGAGACAGTTCAAAACAAAGCAGTTTGTGATATCCAGTTCATGAATCATTCGATGTAACCGGATCTTTTTGAACCAGTTCACCAAATCAAACTGAATCGTTTTATACTGTTCGCGTCTCCAATACGCATTAATTCACAAATTACTTAAGCTGTTAACTTTTTTAATGTGGCTGACTCGTGAACTAGTCAGTATTTTGTTCGTTATCTGGCTCAGCTCGGTGTTCATCTTCAGTTCTCTCCTCACAGCAGTTCACCGGGATATTGGTTTGTTTGAACTCAGAAGTGTCAGCCACATTAAAAAAAGTTAACAGTTTAAGTAATTTGTGGATTAATGCGTATTGGAGATGCGAACCGTTTAAAATGATTCAGTTCGATTTGGTGAACTGGTTCAAAAGGATCCAATTACATGGAGTGATTCGTTCGCGAACCGGATATCACAAACTGCTTTGTTTTGAACTCTCTCTCACAACAGACACGGAAGAGAAGACAATGCTGAATAAAGTCGTAGTTTTTGCTATTTTTGGACCAAAACGTATTTTCGATGCTTCAAAAAATTCTAACTGACCCTCTGATGTCACATGGACTACTTTGATGATGTTTTTCTTACCTTTCTGGACATGGACAGCAGACCGAACACACAGCTTCAATGGAGGGACAGAGGAGATAAATGGAGGTCTCACGGGTTTGGAACGACATGAGGGTGAGTTATTAATGGGTGAATTAATTTTTTGGGTGAACTATCCCTTTAATGAAGGAGGATACATGAGGGTTCAGACCAGAGTTCTTCCTTTGCACCATCTTCCCACTTCTTTTGATGACGTGGAACTTTGAGGAGCACTTGCTGTTCTCAGGGTTATCATTTAACCTTTACATAACAGAAAAAAAAGTTAGATCATTTGATGTGAAAAATGTCTAACAAAACAACCAAATACTCACAACACAACCAAATACAGAAATGCACTGCAAATGGCACAGAACACAACGGAAATATTTCCAGGGGACCCAATATGTGACGAACCCGGATGGAGCATGTTTAGTACTCAATGTCTACTTTTGTTTTCTTGCAAAAAATACAGAGATTACATATTTATGACATACAACTTTATATACAATATAAAAAATGTAAAAAGAACATGAGGGTGAGATATTAATCTATACATTAGTAACATTGTAAAAAAAAAATTAATGTTATGTTTAAATAAGTTTCATAGGTAAGAAATGTAAGGTAATGTAGGGTCCAAAGATGAAACAGCTAATTTTAAAGTTGAGACACACACAGATAAATAAAGCATATTACGAAAACTTTTTTTGTATAAAATGTATTTATTTGCAACAGTTATGTTAACAGCAATAATAAGACATTTATGTCCTAAGTACAGCTATTAAGCTGATAGACACCATGCTGCTTTGTCACGAGAACATCCCAGGTTAAAATAATGAGGAAATTACGTTGGCTAAATCCGAAATCGCCCCCTTAACACTCATTCACTCATTTCTACATTAGTCCACTAATACGGTTCACTTGAAGCTGTGAATGAATTCGGACAGCCGTTGATCGCGCATTGGATGTACACACAGTCGGGTTCGTCACTTATTGGGGTCCCCTGAAAACATTTCCATTGTGTTCTGTGCCATTTGCGGCGCATTTTCGCGAACGAGATTATGTTATTCTCCCGATGCTGATGTACAGAACAAATGTTACATTTGAAGTAGACATATTTTTCTCTTGGTTGTTTAGTTTCCTTAACTTTATGTGTTTGCGGTAACGTTAAATGTGAGACTGAGGGGCGGAGAGGCTTTGGAAAGTGTATGAGCATTCAGGAACTGCACACGAAAACCTTAAGTTCGCCGTGTTTTTATGCCCTTTGGCATGATTAATAAAGGCGTATAATGTCTCCACAGAGACGCCAGTGTTTGCACACGACACGAACATTGCGGGTTTTACTCTAGCACTACAAGCATGACGTGCATTTATATGGGGTAATCAGTTAACAGCAAGCGATAATAGCGGGAAAAAATCCGACTGACTTTAAGCTAAATCCACGAAAGCTTTGTTGTTCGGCTAACAGTTCACATGAACACTCACCAGCTCCTGGAGTGGTCAAACCCAAGGCAGAGACCCGTTAATGTCCATATTTTGACGGTGAAACGTTCAGTAAAGGGAAAGAAAGGAAATAAATATGAATGTTTGCACAGTGTCACCACAACTCTCTCTAGCTCTCTTCACAGCATAAATGTGAGGTGACTGCGCGCCATACAGTGGCAGCGTTTTTTTTATTTATATTTTTGTTTTAGTTAAACCAAAGATATAATATATTTAAAGTAAAAGAAGTAATATTTGTACCCACCTTTGCATCTGACTGGTTCTTTTCGCATCTGTGTGTCTTGTTTTCTTCTTTCTCCAAGTGGGATATAAAACTTGATCTGTGATTGGTCAGGTTTCGCGCTCATTTTTTCTTTACTGTATTTAAATTTACAGTAAATTAAAAATACTGTAATTTAGTGTCGCCAAGAGGGTATTCCCCAAAATGTTACTTTAAAATACAGTAATATGCTGTATAACTGTCCTACAGTAAAATACAGTTCATTTTACAGTTAAATACTGTTAAATTTACAGACATTTCTAACAGTGTATAGGACCTTGAAATGGTGTCTTAGCTAACAGCTTTGTGCTGCTGTATTGTGCTAGTTTAAAAGACTCTTTCAGATATAGACACTTTATTCATACATGCGTACAACTACAGTATGTTGCAGACACACTTGCTCTTGAGTGTTCACAGACCAGCATTGACCATTCTAATATGGCAGACAGATTACGTATAGTGGCCCGTAGAAACTGCTGATGATATGGCATCTACCTACACGTATTTATGGTTTTCTATCAGAAAATCTGCCAAATATATCAGAAATGTTAAAGAATGGAAGTGGATTGTTACTGTCTAAAATTATTAATTGTGGTTTGATAATATTCAAGTCAGTTGATTGATCTGGTCGGGGAAGAAGTTTCTTTTGGTCAAAGCCATCCTGAATATCTTGGTCTTGGTGATCTTTTTGCAATAGGAACTCTTTCATGGAAGTTGACTTTGTGAAGTTCTCTTTGGTTGGTTTTATTGAAAGAAGGCTATTAAAGGTGAAAATTGAACTTTGCTGTAACTTTGCTGGAGTACTTGCTGTTTTCGTTGGACACAGTATTTCTTACTGTTTGACAGACAATATCATTCACGTTTTCTTGTTTTTATTATTATTATTATTTTTTTTTTGCCATGCTTTGTGTGTGTTTCTCTATCAAGAAACCTCTTCTAGCCAAGGCAGAATGAAATATTATATATATATATATATATATATATATATATATATATATATATTATAATTTCTTTTTAATTATTATTTTCTGAGCCCCACAGTACAAATTTGAGGTATCCAGTTTGAAAACCCTTCATATACAGTCTATGAAGGCAATTAAGCTAGTTTTGACTCATGATCTGATCAGAATGGTTTAGCAAAAGGATTTAACTTATTTCATTAAAATAATTATTAAAGCAGCTAAAATAATTACAGCCATATTTATTTAAGTGAATAGCTTCGACTTTTAAAAAGTATTAGCACAATGGAATATTAAAGTGTTCTCTTATTAAACAAACAGTGCTGTTGCCATTAAAATAAAATAACACTACGATTTCTTGTGTTACATTCTATAGAGTGATTATAAGTGTATTATTGATAGAGTTCCAAATATAACAAAAAGGCAGGTAGATTTATAACAATCTGTAAGTTGATGTTATATATTTTTTTTTTTCAATGATCAAAACCAAGGTAGTGAAATGTTTGCATTACAGTGCTGTATGTATCCACAATTAAATGCGGTATGTGCCCAGAAAAAAATCAATCTTGTGTGAAATCTTGCTATGAAATACCTGAATAAACCAGTAACAAATGTGCTCTGAGTAAGCATTAGTACCACATCAAACAAAATGTATATCAGTCAAGTACATCTTGTTGGTTCAGTGACTAACGGAAACTTGAGTTTATTTACTTCAGTGGGGAGAGATGATCCCTAATCAAAATGCACAAGAACTTTAGGATGTAATTCCCTCAATTAGTTCATAAGGACTTTTTTGTGGCAAGTTTTTATACCCCATCCCATGTGCCAGAGAGAGAGAGAAAAAATGCAGTAAAATACTCATTAAGCAAAGCTGTTTTCAGCGCTAAACTGCGTCTCTTTGAAATCAGATGAAAGCGCCCATATTTCCATATGAATCTTCAGTTAATAATGCAGTGCGCTGAAAAGAAAATACGAGAGCATTGTGTTCTCGTCATCTTGGAGGAAACAGCGGATAGAGATTTCATACAGGGGACGGATGCCAATTGAAGTAATGACAGACGTACGGGTTCCACATTTACAAAGAGTTGCAAGGGCAAGGCGTCTCTGAGAGCTAGAAGCTAATTTCCATGGTTTTTGTATCGTCACCTTGCACAGCACAAATGTCAAAATGAATTCTGAAGCAGGCCTAATTAGAACGGAGCAGAGGGAGTCTTGCAAAATCAGTAAAGCGTGTGCGATGCGCTTTTACTCAATGTCACTCTCTCTTTCCTTCTTTCTCGCTGGCTCTCTGGAACACCTGCCACTGAAGGAGAAATCTGGGCTCTCCTGCAGAATGCTTCATTACCTGTATTGTATCATTTTCCATTAGTATTCCCATCACAGGCTCGTGCTTCTCTCTCGGAGAGCTCCTCTTGGCAGGCGGCGGTACCCACTGTGTCCCGGTGCGAGCCTGGCTTCCGGTTGGCCCGTGCGGCAGGCGGCTAATTGGTTTATTCAGCGCCGTTCCATTCGTACCCTGATTTGCTTTATGTCACTTGTCAATATCCGAAGCCTCATCAAGCATTCAAGTGTCCAATTCATTCGGATGTAAGAGCCTTTTTAGCGCAGATCTCTCCATGCCACATTTGACTAGCGGTGGATGTGAAGAGTGCCGAGGCGGAGCCAGAATTGGCACCCTGTTAACATGCGAAATGCCACAAAGCAGCTTTTTGATTTTATATCATTAATAAAGTTGACTAGCGTGGGGAGGCGCTTTCCTGCCAAGCTGGTGTGTTTAAATCAATATGGCAGCTTATTATGCAAAGACTTGATTCCAGTGAGGGAAAACAACAGCAAAAGAGCAGCAAATCAGTTTTTGGCGAAAGAAGCTGGTCATAACTGCTCAAGGAAGACTTATCTACATGCATCAGTAATCGATGTAGATTTCCCACCGCAAAGTTAATAACCTAAAGCTTCCCTCCCAACCACTTGCCAGGAATAATTTGAATTTAAAATCAGGTTTTGCTCTGAGCAAGATTAGATTTGTGACGCTTAATTCCCCAGCTACGAATTTATAATTGGTGTCAGTTCTCTCACCTGTAGTTCATAAATTATGTCCAGATCAGTTTGGATTGACATGTTTTCAAGCTTGGAAATGGAACTTGATTGTTCTTACTCTGAGGAAATATAAAATGTTTATTGATTAAAATGTTTATATGTGGGTGTGTGTGTGTGTGTGTATTTTGGGAATAACGTCAGTTACATCAGTGTATCATCTCCTATTCCCTTTAAGAGCCATCTGCGCTTGCGCCATATCTATTTTACTATTATCACAGCAGAATCACAGAAAGTTATTAGTAAGGAGATTTTTTTGTTATTTACTAATAAACTAGGGTTTTCTGAGTCCGTGGTTCTTTTTTTTTTTTTTTTTTTAGTAGTAGTAATTGAATGCTTTCTATAGATATATTTATCATGTATGTGAGGCATGTATTCACTGAGTTTCTGTTCATTTTTGGGAAGCTCTCCTGTTCAAGACTGAGCTTGCAGAAAGCACATCATGTTTGTTTTCTTTATTTCATAAAAGCACAACATTTTGTTGATATTGTAAGTGCACACAAACAAAAGTAGACCCTTTAAAATTCCAAATTATGTTTTCCTCTTACCTTCATGAGCTAAAATGATGGCATATTTTAAATTGTTTCAACTGAAATTTTAAAAAAAAATAAATAAATAAATACTAATCACATTAGCGCCTCCATGATCTGCGAAGTGTCCTTTAGCTTCTACTCTCCTCACAAACTACTGGATGTAGCACACAATTTTCTTTTTTTTTTTTTTTTTTTTTCTTTTTTTAATGTTTAGGTTTAATGTTTAAACATTATTATATGCTTGAAATGTTGTTGTTGTTTTTTTTTTTTTTTAGCTAAAAAAAAAATATTTTAGGCAAGCCCTGGTGATCTGAGAAGGATAAATAGACTAAATAGAATAGGCTATTTTGAGGCAAATTAAATAGACTTTACCATTTACCAACTAAAACCTGGTCTAAAGTCATTGGCATAGTAGTTATTTATTTATTTATTTATTTTCATACATGTTTGATAGGGCCCATAGTTTGAAGGGCTGTCACGATTTCTCAATTCAAATTGAGTACTCGATAAAAAAAAAAAAATATATATATATATAATAATAATAATCATTCATTAATAAAGCATAATGCTATTGTGAATCCACAAAAGCAATGTTTCAATAAAAATAAAAAATAAAAATATGCAGTGCAGGTTTAATATACTGTAGCACTTTAATTATTTACATGTGTGTAGCTTACATGCTTCTCGGCGAGGCTACGTTCAAAGTAAATGCTGCTCTATATATATGGAGTGTCTCAAAATCTTGTTGTGAGTTTGGGTTTATTATAACATCAATCTGGGAACACAATGTGTGCAATTTCATCAGATTTGTAAGGTAAATAATTTAGAAACTTTATTCTCAACATAATAACTGCTTATTTAATTTCAAAATAATAAAAAAATAATTTCCCTCCCTCTGAGTTAGCATTTATGTTGTAAAGAAATGGCCAAATATAAAAGATTAAGTGGACATTTGAATTAAATTGTGTTTAGTCAATATAAATCAGATTACTCAATTACAAAAATAATTTTAAGTGACAGCCCAAGTTCATTGTACTTTTTTAAATGCTGAATGACAATACAAATTAACAAAAATCAAATTGAAATTCTGAAGTTGAAACTAAAACTGACTTGCAGTTGACTACATTAAACTGGCAAAAGTAGAAAGTATTTTAACATTAATACATCTGCTTAAAATTCACTTTATACTGTTTCTCCCTTTTCCTCCTTGAGTTGTGAGTGTGTTAATGTTCTGTGCTTATGTAACAGAGACATACATGTATCATTAATGCACTACGTTTGAGGAAGATAGTCAGTGAAATAATGAGTTAAAAATTAATTCAGTTCCCACAAAGCCTTCACATGGATGCAGATGACTTGCAGATGACACACAAGTCATATCTTAATTGTATGATACTTTGATGTGATTTTAGGAGCTTGACAGGTACCATCAATACAATACATTTTCTTTCTTATCTTTTGTGTTGTAAGGGAGAGCGAATAATGGTGGAATATTATTATGAATACATTTATTATTATTATTATTATTATTATTATTATTTTACATTCTACAAGATATTTCCTATACTCAACATATTTGTGAGCCTGTGACCAATTTTTTTGGATTTATACATTAGCTGGATAAATAAGTTTTCCATTGATGTATGGTTTATTAAGATATGACAATATCTGGCCAAGATACAACTTCAGACCCCATTCCAAAAAAGTTGGGATAGTGTACAAATTGTGAATAAAAACTGAGGAAATGTATAATAATAAGGGAAAAATAAATTGATTTTAAATTTCATGGCATCAACATATCTCAAAAAAGGGGGGACAACGCCATGTTTACCACTGTGTGGCATCCCCTCTTCTTTTTATAACAGTTTGCAAACATCTGAGGACTGAGGAGACAAGTTGCTCAAGTTTAGGAATAGGAATGTTGTCCCATTTTTGTCTAATTCAGGCTTCTAGTTGCTCAACTGTGTTAGGTCTTCTTTGTCTTCCTCTGTATGATGTGCCAAATGTTTTCTATGAGTGAAAGATCTGGAGTGCAGTCTGGCCATTTCAGTACCCGGATCCTTCTTCTACACAGCCATGATGTTGTAACTGATGCAGTATGTGGTCTGGCATTGTCATGTTGGAAAATGCAAGGTCTTCCCTGAAAGAGACGACGTCTTGATGGGAGAATATGTTGTTCTAGAACTTAGATATACCTTTCAGCATTGATGGTGCCTTTCCAGATGTGTAAACTGCCCATGTCACACACACTCATGCAACACCTTACCATCTAATCGGAGATGCAGGCTTCTGAACCGAGCGCTGTACTGTGCACTGTAGATGATGATAACTTCAAACTCTTTGCAATTTTTCTCTGAGAAACTCCTTTCAGATATTGCTCCACTATTTTTCGCCGCAGCATTGGGGGAATTGGTGATCCTCTGCCCATCTTGACTTCTGAGAGACACTGCCACTCTGAGAGGCTCTTTTTATACCCAATCATGTTGCCAATTGGTCCTCCAGCTTTTCTTTATATGTACATTTAACTTTTCCGGCATCTTACTGGTACCTGTCCCAACTTTTTTGGAATGTGTAGCTCTCATGAAATCCAAAATGAGCCAATGGCATGACATTTTCAATTATGTTTGATATGTTATATAATATAAATGTAACTTTATTAATAACTTTATTTATTAGAAATTAAGTTTATTTGCTTTAATTACACAATTTGCTTCTAAATAATATCATCTTAGTTGAGGGTTGTTGTACAGTATATGTACCTTTCTTTCCACTAGTGGCACAGACAGAAGAGGAGAATTGGAGGTCATATGCTGGATCAGCAGCAGTGTGAACCTTTTGACCACACTAAGCGCCCAGTTCCTGGTTCACTCTTATCTTGCCCGGTCATGTGGTTTATACGACTAACCCATTCAGTGATAACCGGGATCCGCTCTGCAGTGCAACCAACACCATTTCCATATTATTGCTCTACGCTGGAAGATAGACATCAGCATGGCTGTGTGCCTTGAAAGAACATCGTGTACATTGGTATTCCCTCCAGCATTGCTTTTAAAATTCAACTTCTCACTTTACATTCAGACCTGCTCTACATAGAGAACATCCTGAAATAGTGCACTAGTGTTTATATTTTAGAGTTGCATGCCGTAGGAGTGCTTATGGAATTACATTTCTGATGAGAAGCAAAGCCGGGCACACATATAAAACACTTGGATGTGGCCGCTGCAGTGGTTTCACCTGCAGAGAGATCTCGATATTGTATTTACGAACACAAAAATACCTTTGACAACCTCCCACATGCCTGTTTTCTCCCTGTGAAAGAGTCATTGAGCTCAGCGCGAGCCGGGAAATGGCTTGGCGGCTCACAGGAGAGCAGGAAGCTCTTACTAAAATAGGGAACAGAAACGAGGCTTGATGTTTTGATTGGTTACCAAGTGGTTGGAAAATATGGATGTCTTAAAGTAAGAGGACTGCATTACAGCTGAATGGATCCAGACTGTTTCAAAGAATAACAATGATTGAAAGGATGGAAAGGAAAAGACATTTTGGGCACTAGTCTCTCATACTCCTTGTAATTAAATGGCAAAGCTGTCAGTCTTTATTCATAGTCTATGAGAGGATATGGGATCGGGAAATAATGTGACCTAGATTTAAATTTATGTTACCCACAGCTCGATGTTTGAGGCACATGTGCTAACTGCTAGGCATCCATCCTCACAGAGCTTTATTTTTTTATTATTATTATTATTTTTTTATGATACTAAAATAACTTTCCATGTGTTTTCAAAGTATGCTTTTGATGGCTATTAATTGAAACAAAAGCATGTCTTATCAGATAATAAATACACATTTATCGGGATAAATACACATTATTGTTCACAATAAATTATGTGTTTTTGCTTTCTTTGTCATTCATTCATTCATTGCTAAATGTATTTGCATTTTAATTCATTAAGCCACTCTTACTGTGATTCCACGTGTTACTGTATGTATGACCTAAACAACAATCTTCTGTTTGCAAGTGATTTAGAAAGATGATATAGCCTATATTTTATAATTTTATATTGGTATTTGAATGTAGGCATGGTATTATTTGACCATTGGGTACATATAATATTATTAAAGTCAAGTTAAGTCAAGTCAGAATCAGAATCAGAATGAGCTTTATTGCCAGGTATGTTTACACATACGAGGAATTTGCTTTCGTGACAGAAGCTCCGCAGTACAACAGAATGACAGAGACAAAACATAAAACACATAATAAAAGAATAAAAAATGCAAATAAGTAGATAGTGAATGACAATATACAAATGACAATTGTAGGCAGGTATATTACAAAATGCAGTTATGTATGTACTTGTAAATTATGTGCAAAATTTAAGTGTATACTAAGTATGTGTGTTAGATAAATAAAGTGTATGTGTATATAAATATAAAGTGTAGTGTGTTCGCCGTTATTATCAGCTGTTCATAAGATGGATTGCCTGAGGGAAGAAACTGGTCCTGTGTCTGGTCGTTCTAGTGCTCAGTGCTCTGTAGCGGCGACCAGATGGCAACAGTTCAAAGAGGGAGTGTGCTGGATGTGAGGGGTCCAAAGTCTGCTTTATTGCCAATTTTTCCACATGTACAGTACAAACATACAGGGAATCGAAATTGCGTTACCCTCAGACCCCCGGTGCATACAGATAACATTAACAGTAGAGGCCAAAAATCTAGATCAAATATCAAATCTAGATACAACTGTACATTAAGGGAATGTAAAAAAAAAAAAAAAAAAAAAAAATATATATATATATATATATATATATATATATATATATATATATATATATATATATATATATATATATATAATAAAATTAAAAATAAAGTTAAATAAAGCAGTGCAAGGCAAATAGATAGAGTGCAAATCAATGAAGTGATCAACAGTGCATATAAAAGATTTTTAGTGCAAAAAAAATAAATAAATAAAAAAAACAACTGAAAGAATACATGATGGAGATTACTGAACAACAACAACAAAAAAGTATAGTGTTTAATTTGGCCATCAAACAATTAAATTGAAACTAGTGGATTTTTTTTTCTCTCTCTCTCTGTAATTACTGTGCAAATATACACTTGTTCTGTGCTTGAGTCCAACTTGTTTCTCCTGTAATGGATGGGCCAGGCTCCACCACCACCCAATCACAGTGATCCCTATCACCTGAGATCTGAGCACTTGAACCTGTCCTCCATCAGCACCTCATGACCCGCCTGTATATAAGCACACACGTATAGAGGTGTGTGCTTCTCCCATGCTCTTCCGCTCTCCTGAAAGGACAAAGACTCTGATCATCGATCTCATCTTATCCTTTTAACTGATCCACCATATACATCACTGGATTTCATACCCATACTCTCTGTGACCAAATAAACATCTTTGTATATACTAATCTGTTTGTGTCGACACCTCTTCCGTTACACCTCCCTTGTTCCATGTACTTACAGGGTAAATACAATATTTGCGTGCTGTAATTTAAAGTGGTGCTTGCCCCACCCCCACCCCCCCACCCTGTTCCATAGTTACAGGGTAAGTGGCTAAAACAAATTCAAAAGGACACACAATGTGACAACAATTACAGCACATGGAACAGATAATAAAAGATTAAAATGTATTACTCTAGTTCAGGAAAAAAAAAGTAAAGCAACTCCATACATATACAGTGTAAGAATTACAGAAACTTCAGACACTTTGATCTTCTGAGATATACTAAGGACACACAGTGCATTAACATACAGACATCTGTTCTCACATCTCACTGAGAGAAAATGCAGGAAACGCCTCTCTCACATATGCAACAGTTCCTACTCATTCCATTCCTTCCCTTCACATAGCTCACTCAGAATGGTCAATAGTAGAATATAATGGTATATATTAATGCAAGTGATATTTACAGTCATGTTTGGTGTCATTTGAATTGTCTCAGTGCAACTGGTACAATGGTGTCTGTCTTACAAAAGTAGATTAAAAGATAATTCATTTCCTAAGAATTAAGAGATATTCTGTATATCTGTAATGGGAGGGAGTGCCCCTTCCTAGGGTCCTCCATGTAAATTACCTTCTGTTCCCATTGAGGTGTAAACTACCCTGGTCTGGGACCTGACCTAATGCAAATTCCAATTGTTAGTTTCTGTCTTCATCTCGGGGGATGTTTGTGTGAGGTATTTAAACGATTGCAGCAAAAGGATCAGGGCCTTCTGTAGCTGGAATGAGCCCATAGCATGAAGTGTGTCCACACACTTCATACTATGTATTTTTATAAGAGTCAGGTATGCATCTTTTACTATTAGATTCATCTTTGAGAATTTGGTGTCTAGTATTGATTTGATATCTATGAATTGGCTATGTAATTGGCATAATCCTTACCTGACTGATAATAAATTGTTACATTTGATTTACTCTGACTGACTCTGAAACTATTTTCTCAAGGAGATTAAGTGAAGGCTATGTTTCCGCAAATCTGCGTCCAGGGTTAAGTGCATACTAAAACTCAGACTAGATGGAGCATGGGGCGCATCAGGTGAGGTTTTAGATTTCTGGCTAAACCGCTTGACTTTAGTTAAGTTGTACTCAGTTGCATTAACTATGGGGGGCTAGTAACAGTACTGGTCATAACCGCTGGTTATTGTCTCAGCTTTAATTAAGTTGTACGAAGTTATATGACTGTCGGGGGGGCTAGACAGATAGTGCTAGCAGAACCGCTGGTTATTGTTTTGAGCTTTAACTAAGTTGTACATGGGTAGCTGAGGGGGACTAAATGGATTAGACATAAACCTCTGACTACTGTTGAGACTGGCGAGTTTGTGATCGTGGGGCACACGTAGAAGAACGGCCGTCGTGGGGCACCCTGAGCGACATAGATTCCTAATGAACGAGTAAAATAAAGTAAAGAGTTAAATTAGAATAATCAAATCTCAGAAGAATAACAATAATAATTAGAGACCAACAAACAACCAATTTGCCTTTCAACCTAAATTCGAGGTCATACTAAAATGGAGTCAGATTAGATAAGAAAATGGAGTCAGATTAAATAATAAAATGGAGTCAGATTTGAGCTTAACCTAAACTGAATAACTTTACGCGCTGAAAGACAGAACACGCAGGAAGCCTTCATCCAGCACCGGATACCTTCCTTGGGCCGAGTGCCTGGACCTTACAACAGCTTATACAGCTTTGATCTACATCCTCAAGCAGCATTTTCACTAGTTTACAGTTCCCGGTTTTAATGCTCATCAGTCGCCGCTCAATTTTGTGAGAACATACGCTGACAAAACCCTTCAGTTTTAAAAGAGCACATTCCATTCAGTGTCAAAATTATCTCCTCTTCGCTTCAATTAGTTTTCTTATATTGTTAACACATATTCCTGTCATGAGCACCGCAAAACACCAAATTGATTGTCTCAAGCACCATTCCAGATATTTCCAGTGTCCGCTCACCACATTTACTAGTCCAGTTTTTAAAAAAAATTCTTACATGAAACTATTTTCGTTATTCAACTAAATCCTGCCATACCTACTTCTTATCTGAAACCTACCTATCAGAAACATTCATTTATGTATTAAGTATAAATGCATTGACTTAAAGAAATAAGAAAATAATAACAAATATGCAGTATAATGCACTCTAATAAAAATAAAACAACTTTCAGTCCATGCTTCATTCACATGAACATCTGGATACTGCTATAGCTTAAATGAGTTATATATATTCTAAAGAAAATAATAAATATATAGTGACATTAGACAAATGTGTGCTTAGTGGAGGTAAGTTTGGTAATGCTGAATATGCTGAACATATGGAGTTTTAATAAAGTTGTAAAAGTAATATAAGTAGTTTTATTTTTTTTATTATTATTTTTTTTTAATAGACAGAGAAAATGAGCTGTGATGAAAAAGGTAGAAAAGCTTTGCCATCAATAATGCTTGCCATGAGCGAGGGAACAGAAATGCAGAAATGCAATCTGTAGTTTTCACAAAAGCACTAGAGCTGTCAAAAGTCTGCTAGATTACTTTTACTGGCAAATATACAGGGATATTTTGATGTGGGTAACACAGGAAAATATGACATATTGTTTATTGACTTATACAGCAATGCAAAGCTAGTTGAAAATAAGTCAGCTTACCTTTGTTGCAAGATTTAACAAGAATTAAACAAAAACAAAAAACAACAACAACAAAAAGTAATACATTTTAACTCTAAACGTGTGTCTGTGTGCATCTAGTTGAATTGGCTTGATGTTTATTCCGCCACAGATATTCAACAAAGTATGAATATTGTGCCAATCAACCCTGGCCTCCTTTACTTTCGTTGACGAGTCTGTTGAAAGGAGCTCATTGTGAAGGCCACACTGTATCACGATGTCAGCACTTGTGCGCACACATATCAATAACCGCTGCTCCCGTTTGGCATGCTATGTGGGTCGGCTGCTGTTTGAGTTGGCTCAAATGTAGTGTTTGACCAAACCTCAAGCAAAAAAAAAAAAAAAAAAAGATTAAGATTGTCAATATTTATGCTTTCCTCAAATTGTAAGATAATTTTTGGTTAACACTGGCTATTCATACATCAATTACATGCATATTCAGTCTTAGTGATTTCCATATATGCAACATGGTCAGTTGAAATTCCGTCATTTTTGGAGGTTCTAATCCATTAATTGCACTATTACAGCAGCAGGAACAATGTTCCTCTTTGCAAGGAATAATCTGACAATTATGAAAAGCAAGTGCTAGATTTCATACAAGCGGAGCAGCTGATGAGAGTTTAGTTTGAGGTTTGAATCAAAACATGTTAATGAGCTCCCTAAGGGTGCTACTTATGAATGAGCAGTCCTTATTTTGTGTAAAGTCTTCTAATGATCAAGTTGCTAAAACTGTCCACCTCAGTGATTGCAGTAAACATCTGAATGCTTCAATTTATGTACTATTATTGAAGAACAATGGGGTGTCGTTTTAAAATACTACATATATATGCACAATTTATGTTTTTAAATAAGTCTGGAGCAGGTTTTATTTCTAGGATTTCCTTACAAGTAGAGTATAGTAATTTGATTTAGTCAGATTGGATTGTTTTTTATTGCAGTATGCATGTGTGATGCAGTGCAGACTGCATGAATAGACTGAATTAAAGGCTGTATCAATAAATATCGATCATCAACAACAAATTGTCCGCTCATATGTCATATATTTTTCACTGTCTGGCAAAGCCACACATTAAAACTCTCAGCTGCTGTGCACTTTAATCACAAAAACCATTATTGACAGATTCCAGGCTTTTCAATAGAGGCTTCTAGAGATTAAAATGAAAAAACAGGTGGGAAATGGTTGGTGTACGTGTGCTTGTTTTCAGGGGCGCCTGCAACTCAACAAAAGGGTAAAATACATATATCAAGAGCATGCTCAGACGTGAAAATAGAGCATTGGATGACGTGGATTAGTGCCCTGCACAGGCCTTTAATATAGGCCATAGCCTATCTTTTTTCTCCTTTCCCAAAAAAAGCTTATACTACTTTTTCAGCTATCAAAATAATGAATCCAGTTTTGTTTGTAATGCTCACCAGAGGCTATAGTTGCCGCAGTTTATATTTGTAATTTGTAATTTGTATATTTGTAATCTGTATAACATATTTTTCTAGATGTGATCCCAGGTTTTTTTTTCTTCGATGAACAAGCAACCAATTAAAGGATTCCGCCCCCCCCAAAAAAAAAAAAAAAAAAAAAAAAAAAAAATATATATATAAAAAAAAAAAATAATAATAATAATAATATATATATATATATATATATATATATATATATATATATATATATATATATATATATATATATATATACTGTCACATGAGGATGTCAACTTCGTACATCTAGCAGATATATATATATATATATATATATATAAAATTTAATTTAGGAAAATGTTTGGAGCATTATTTAATCTTTAAATGTATTATTATTATTATTATTATTATTATTATTATTATTATTATTATTATTATTGTGTTATTTTTTTTTATTTTTTTAGTAATGACCAAGCGACCCTCTGCCAGAATTGATCATAGCCTACATGTTTGATCAATCTAGCATTCGCAAATCATCACGCCTAAAACTAAATCTATATATAAAACAGTCCAAGCTTATCACAATGTTAGTTTAAATGTTTAACCTAGATAAATGTGCGCTGTCAGGCACATATCCAAGTGTTTGTGTGGAGAGTGGAAGCTGAAGCATACTCTTAAAATACAACTTAAAATACGCAGTTATTTTTGCTCATAAAGGTAAGAGCAATACATCATTCTAAACTGTAAAGGGTCTAGTTTTATTTGTGTGCACTAACAATATCAACAAAACTTTGTCCTTTTATGAAAAATAGAGAAAATAAACGCTTTATACGGTCTCTGTCTTGAGCAGGAACGCTTCACAATGATGAACATAAACTCAGCGAATTGCCTCACAGACATGATCAAAATATATAGAATGTTTACTGTGATAGGCTATTCTCTGTTCACCAATATAGCCATGTATGTTTATAACTATAGTTTTTGGATTGAATAGGGCTACATACAAAGGATGCACCAGGTTAGACAGTCTTGTGAACAAATGTTCTGTATGTGTTTATGCCCTTATTTTAATGTCTTCATCATTTTAGTTTTTCACTAACCATGCATAAATGTTGTTTTCTCAAAAACACAATCATGCACATACATGCTATTTACATATTATTATAGCCCAGTTTGTTCTGAATACGGTGTTTTCGGGCTTAAAAAAAAAAAAAAAAAAAAAAAAAAAAAAACACATATCAGGGCATGTCAAAACTTCTCCAGGCCCCCAAAACACCCTTAGACCCCAGAGGGTTAAATCCTTCCTGCCCCCCCTCCATACCCTCTTGGGACCTGTCTCTATTGCTTAAAACACCACAGCAGGGTCCATTCGAGCTTTTGCAGGCTAAAGTTTATTTCATTGGAAACTCTGCTCCTGCTTGTACTGGCCTCCATCAAGAGGGTAGGGGACCTGCATGTATTTTCGGATTGACATTTTGTGCCTAGAGTTTGGGCTGGCTGACTTCCAGGTAATCCTGAGGCCCCGGCTATGTGCCCAAGGTTCCCACTACTCCCTTTAGGGATCAGGTGGTGAACCTGCAAGTGCTGCCCCCAGAGGAGGCGGACCCAAGCCTAGCTTTGCTCTATCCCGTCAGAGCCTTGAGATGCAGACACAAGTAGACCAGCACAAAGCTTTAGGCACATACGCGGAGGACCAACTGACTGTCTCAATGACCAGCTCTTTGTCTGTTATGGAGGCTGGCAAAAGGGAAAGGCCATCTGTAAGCAGAGGATGTAACAGAACCCTGTGTTCTCACCTCAAATGGGTAGTGGCACTGAGAGGTTAGTGTCAGCTTGCTAAAACTACTCCAGAGTGTCCGTACTGTAGATCCTTTCAATGTCCTCCATCCCCAATGCAGCCAGACATAGCAGAACGTCCAGCTCCAGGCCCTCTCCGAAGAATCCTTCCATATGTGAGACCTAAGTGCATCCCATATGTGTCAAGTCCACGGTATATCCTCAGGGCCTGTGTTTCCCTGGCAGACTTCTGCCATTTTAAAGAAGTTTACAATCACCTCCAATTTTCCATATGCACCTAAACTCATTTTCGTATGTGTATTTGCTTCCTAAACCTCCTTCGGGAAGGATTGGGCTTTCGCAGCATCCCTGTTCCAAGTGGAACATGTATATTTTCCCAGTGTTATCCAATTTCACTGAGTGGGTAGTGTTACAACAATTGTGAATGGTCTTCTTGTTGCGAACCCTGGCCTACAACAAAAAAAGACACAGGTGGCTCACACAGGGCACTGGAAGGGGCAGCATCCATGGCGCTCCGGTAGATGATCCCAATTCGTCGGTCATCGGCGTGACATCGAGAGTGACTGACTGAAAGGGTATGTCTCGGTTACATATGTAACCCTCGCTCCCTGATGGAGGGAACAGAGACGGAGAGTTTGTAAGGGGCAAAATATTGAGGTCCCTTCATCCAGTTTAGATGTGCTTCATTCTAATTGGTCAAGGACCAATACAGTTTGTACAGTTTATCTATCTCTGTCGCTGATGAGGGATTCACATGTGATAAATGCAGGGAAATAGTTAAGCTGACAGAGAAGATTTCAGAATTAGAGACACACATCCAAACTTTAATTGAGGACAATAAGAATGTTAGGGCTCTAGATACAGCTTTGGATGCGTCTAGCTCAGGGATTCCTGTACATTGTCCGGTTCCGGCAACAGAGCCCCTGAAGCAGGGCAACTGGGTGACAGTGAGGCAGCGTAGTCGTGGGTCAAAACACCGCTCTTCTGTTCCGATCAAAATATTAAACAGGTTCTCCCCACTCAGTGATGCACCCACTGAGAAACCTGATGAAAGTGCTCTAGTTATTGGTGATTCTTTTGTACGGAACGTGAATATAGAGACATCAGCCACCATAGTCAAATGTTTACTGGGAGCCAGAGCTCCTGACATCTTGGCAAATTTAAAAGTGCTGGCTAATGCTAAACGTAAATACGGTAAGATTGTTATTCATGCCGGCGCTAATGATGTTCGACTTCGCCAGTCGGAGATCACTAAAAATAACTTTAAAGAGGTGTGTGAACTTGCAAGCACGATGTCAGACACTGTAATATGCTCTGGTCCCCTCCCTGCTTACCGTGGTGATGAGATGCTTAGCAGATTGTCATCACTCAATGGCTGGATGTCTAAGTGGTGCCCACAGAATAACATAGGTTTCATAAACAATTAAGTTATCTTACTGATGTATCCAAATTCCTTAGCATATCCAAAACCTCAGAACAACTTGATGATGTAACAGAAACTATGGACTCTCTCTTTTCTAGCACTTTAAATACAGTTGCTCCTTTACGCTTAAGGAAGGTTAAGGAAAATAGTTTGACACCATGGTTTAATGAGCATACTCGCACCCTAAAGAGAGCAGCCCGAAAAATGGAGCGCAGCTGGAGGAAAACAAAACTAGAGGTATTTCGTATTGCTTGGCGGGAAAGTAGCATATCCTACAGAAAAGCATTAAAAACTGCTAGATCTGATTACTTTTCTTCTCTTTTAGAAGAAAACAAACATAACCCCAGGTATTTATCCAATACAGTGGCTAAATTAACAAAAAAATAAAGCCTCAACAAGTGTTGACATTTCCCAACACCACAACAGTAATGTCTTTATGAACTACTTTACTTCTAAAATCGATACTATTAGAGATAAAATTGCAACCATTCAGCTGTCAGCTACAGTATCACATCAGACAGTGCACTATAGAACCCCTGAGGAACAGTTCCACTCATTCTCTACTATAGGAGAGGAAGAATTGTATAAACTTGTTAAATCATCTAAACCAACAACATGTATGTTAGACCCTATACCATCTAAGCTCCTAAAAGAGGTGCTTCCAGAAGTCATAGGTCCTCTTCTGACTATTATTAATTCCTCATTGTCATTAGGATATGTCCCCAAAACCTTCAACCTGGCTGTTATTAAGCCTCTCATAAAAAAAAAAAAAAAACACAACTTGACCCCAAAGAACTAGTTAATTATAGACCAATCTCGAATCTCCCTTTTCTGTCCAAGATACTAGAAAAGGTGGTATCCTCACAATTATATTCCTTCTTAGAGAAAAATGGTATATGTGAGGATTTTCAGTCAGGATTTAGACCGTATCATAGTACTGAGACTACTCTCCTTACAGTTACAAATGATCTGCTCTTATCATCTGATCGTGGGTGTATCTCTCTATTAGTTATATTGGATCTTAGTTCTGCGTTTGACACAATTGACCACAGCATTCTTTTGCATAGACTTGAACACTTTGTTGGCATGAGTGGAAGTGCATTAGCATGGTTTAAATCGTACTTATATGACCACCATCAGTTTGTAGCAGTGAATGAAGATGTATCATATCGATCACAAGTGCAGTATGGAGTACCTCAAGGTTCAGTACTAGGGCCGCTACTCTTCACGCTTTACGTGTTACCCTTGGGTGATATCATCAGGAAACATGGTGTTAGCTTTCACTGTTATGCTGATGATACTCAGCTCTATATTTCCTCGCAGCCCGGTGAAACACACCAATTTGAAAAACTAATGGAATGCATAGTCGATATAAAAAATTGGATGACGAGTAATTTCTTACTGCTAAATTCAGAAAAAAAAACAAAGGTTTTAATTATAGGGCCTAAAAACGCTGCTTGTAATAACCTAGAACACTGTCTAAGACTTGATGGTTTCTCTGCCAATTCTTCGTCATCAGTTAGGAACCCAGGTGTGCTACTTGATCGCAATCTTTCCTTAGAAAAGACCCATCTCTTTAACCTGGCATACACATAACATACTAATATGCTTTTAATATCCAAATCCATTATAGGATTTTTAGGTTGCATTAATTAGGTAAACCAGAACCGGAAACACTTCACATAGCACCCTATGTACTTGCTACATCATTAGAAGAATGGCATCTACGCTAATATTTGTCTGTTTCTCTCTTGTTCCGAGGTCACCGTGGCCACCAGATCCAGTCTGTATCCAGATCAGAGGGTCACTGCAGTCGCCCGGATCCAGTACGTATCCAGACCAGATGGTGGATCAGCACCTAGAAAGGACCTCTACTGCCCAGAAAGACAGCGGAGACCAGGACAACTAGAGCCCCAGATACAGATCCCCTGTAAAGACCTTGTCTCAGAGGACCACCGGTACAACACCACAGGAAACAGATGATTATTCTGCACAATCTGACTTTGCTGCAGCCTGGAATTGAACTACTGGTTTCGTCTGGTCAGAGGAGAACTGCCCCCCCCAACTGAGCCTGGTTTCTCCCAAGGTTTTTTTTCTCCATTCTGTCACCGATGGAGTTTCGGTTCCTTGTCGCTGTCGCCTCTGGCTTGCTTAGTTGGGGTCACTTCATCTACAGCGATATCATTGACTTGATTGCAAATAAATGCACAGACACTATTTAAACTGAACAGAGATGACATAACTGAATTCAATGATGAACTGCCTTTAACTATCATTTTGCATTATTAACACACTGTTTTCCAAATGAATGTTGTTCAGTGCTTTGACGCAATGTATTTTGTTTAAAGCACTATATAAATCAAGGTGATTGATTGATTGATTGAAGGACCTTAATTCTATTTATGACTAGTAGCTTATGATTCCACTAGAATATTGAAATTCAGACAAGTATTGAGTTTACATTTACACTATTATATAAAATAACCCACTAAAGCCAACAACTGAATACTACAGGCCTAAAAAAAATGTGTAATATGTATTTATTTATTTCATTATTATTTTTAATTTTACCTTTTGATACACCATACTGTGTTTGGACAACTTAATGGTTGTATATTGTTCTGCATTATGTTCCACAACTTTAATACAAATTGATGTGTTGTGTTTGCATTGAATGTTCTTCAATTTTTAAGCATAATAAATGTGTTCATGAATAAAGATTGATCTGCTGAAAGCAGTTATTTTGAGTTACTGTAGATGCCAAATGTTCTCCTGCTATTCAAATATGGCATTAAAGGAGTGCATTTGCCCACCAGCATCAGTAGTAACCACAAATTAAAACATGATTTAATATTCTTCCGTACAAATTCAACTAACTTTCTGTCTGCATCTCCTCCAAAAACATATTCACACTCCTCATCAAGCTTCCATATGTCCCAGTAACTCTGGTAACACTTTATTGTGATAGTCCTCTTTAGACATTCTACTAACAGTTAGTAACTTTGCTACTAGCAGTCATCTGAGTATTAGTAGACTGTCTGGTTAATATCTTCTAAAACTTTATTTTGATGATGCCACAACATACAACACACTGACTATGAGAAACTTTGCAAGTATATGTCAAATTATTCTACGAACCTACTTTTTCTTTGCTCTGAAACACACATCATATGTGTTAAGTAAATTAAATCAAAGCCCACGCAATATAATAATCACACTAAGCCACAGCCCTAGTCTTAACTTTAAGGAAAACATCAGGGTACCAAAGCAATGTACATTCCGGTTGCCCAAAAATCCTTGCCCTGAGGACACTCTTGCTGCTGATTCATCACACCCTGGTCCTAATAGATGTGAGCAACCCTTGATCTACAAAGCCCCGTTCTGTGTCACATCTCAGTGGTACAGACAGAAGAGGACAGAGAAAGTGTCAACCCCTGGCAGGATTCCACAGGTACAAAAAGTAGGATTAGAAAAGTGAGTCACCTCGCCTAACAAAGAGCTCCGTCTCTTTGAAACGAGTGCCAATCAATCTAACATTACAGAAAGACAGATCCTACACAGAACAGAGCGTGTCTGGATCAAGGATAAAGCTGTGAAGCGGGAAACCACAATTATGTTCCATTAGATCATCAAAATGCATTTGCCTCCTGTTGGATGACGTGGCACATTGCATGATTAGAAAGCAAACTATATTTAAGAAATAAAGACTATATGGAAATCTAATTACATGTGACTCCTATTAAGCTCCATGTCCATAGCCGGATGTTTCTAGATGAAACAACAGCGAGAGATGCCTGCTGATGCCAGATTGCTGTACACCGTTTCTCCGGATGTACTGGCTGGTCTGCCTGTGTAGGTGTATTCTCAACTCTAGCTGTCTCACATTTCATAATGATGTCTGGGGTGTCTACAAGCTCTTGTTTAGGCCTGGATGCACTGGAATCTGATTGTAGCTCACAGTGGAAGCCGGAGAACATTAAAGTGGCAGCAGAAAATCTCATAGTGGATCCAACAAAGATTATTTCTTAACTAACTTATTTGATTTGAAAAGCATTTGATATTGCCAGGCTGTAATTTGCGATGACTTACTAGATTATTATCACAGAGGACCCGTTTCATTGGCTCCGAGTCTAGGTGATTGTACATATCAAGAGCAATTTATTTCCACGGTGGAATTCTTTAGAAGTTTTACCTGAAATCTTCCTGGAAAAGGACCCTCTGTGTCTGTACGACTGGTGTTCTGTATCTGTCTAATGCATAATGAAGTTCGTTATTGTGCAGGTCACTGGTGGAGGGAGGAATTGCATTTTGATTGGGATTTCATTGAAAAGGAAGAGAAACGTTGATTCATTGAAGAATATGGTGTTACGTTTGTAGGTCAGTGAAAAAAAGTGCTATTGATAAAGAAAATGACAAATCTTTTGAAAATCTAGTATATATATATATATATATATATATATATATATATATATATATATATATATAGAGAGAGAGAGAGAGAGAGAGAGAGAGAGAGAGAGAGAGAGAGAGACAGATTTAGGTTAGGTTAAAGGTTGGGTCAACAGTACAATTATAGATACAGAAACTAATTCCGGATGTAATTACACAAATATATATTTATTAATCAAATAAATGCAGCCTTGTTGAGTGGTCTGCGCTATATTTACAGACATTTCTCCTCAGCATGTTTATGGTGCCTCTGGTATTGGCTGCACCACATGATATTGTTACTGTTTTTATTTTTATTTTATTTTTGGTGAACCAGTGCATCCTGAAGTTATCATATTGGAGTTGGCCAATGGCCTCTCCTTGAACTGTCACCTTATCGTGGTGGAGAGGTTTGAGTACCCGAATGATCCTGGGAGCTATGTTGTCTGGGGCTATATGCTCCTGGTAGGGTCTCCCAAGGCAAACAGGTCCTTGGTGACGGGCCAGACTAAGAACAGTTCATAAAACCCCTTATGGCAAAATTAAAATCAAGGACCGTGACGTCGCCCGGCATGGCGCAGCCGGGGCCCCACCCTGGAGCCAGGCCCGGGGTTGGGGCTCGTATGCGAGCGCCTGGTGGCCGGGCCTTCCCCCATGGGGTCCGGCCGGGCTTAGCCCGAAGGAGTGACGTGGGGCCGCCCTCCTGTGGGCTCACCACCTGCAGGAGGGAGCGTAAGGGGCCGGTGCATAGAGGATCGGGCGACAGTCGAAGGCGAGACCCCCGACGACCCGATCTCTGGACACGGAATCTGGCTTTAGGGACGTGGAATGTCACCTCGTTGGCGGGGAAGGAGCCTGAGCTTGTGCGGGAGGTCGAGAGGTACCGACTAGAGATAGTCGGGCTCACCTCAACGCACAGCTTGGGCTCTGGAACCACACTTCTTGAGAGAGGCTGGACTCTCTACCACTCTGGAGTTGCCCATGGTGAGAGGCGGAGGGCTGGAGTGGGTTTGCTAATAGCCCCCCAGCTCAGCCGCCATGTGTTGGAGTTTACCCCGGTGAACGAGAGGGTCGCTTCCCTGCGCCTTCGAGTCGGGGATAGGTCTCTCACTGTCGTTTGTGCCTACGGGCCGAACGGCAGTGCGGACTACCCGGCCTTCTTGGAGTCTCTGGGAGGGGTGCTGGAAAGTGCTCCGACTGGAGACTCCGTCGTTCTACTGGGGGACTTCAACGCTCATGTGGGCAGTGACAGTGACACCTGGAGGGGCGTGATTGGGAGGAACGGCCCCCCTGACCTGAATCCGAGCGGTGTTCTGTTATTGGATTTCTGTGCTAACCACGGTTTGTCCATAACGAACACCATGTTCAAGCATAAGGGTGTCCACCAGTGCACGTGGCACCAGGACACCCTTGGCCGGAGGTCGATGATCGACTTTGTGGTCGTGTCATCAGACCTTCGGCCATATGTCTTGGACACTCGGGTGAAGAGAGGGGCAGAGCTGTCAACTGATCACCACCTGGTGGTGAGTTGGATCCGATGGCGGGGGAGGAAGCTGGACAGACTCGGCAGACCCAAACGTACTGTGAGGGTCTGTTGGGAACGTTTGGCCGAGCCCCCTGTCAGAGAGATCTTCAACTCCCACCTCCGGCAGAGCTTCGACCGGATCCCGAGGGAGTCTGGAGATATTGAGTCCGAGTGGACCATGTTCTCCACCTCCATTGTCGCTGCGGCTGCTCGGAGCTGTGGCCGTAAGGTCTCCGGTGCCTGTCGAGGCGGCAATCCCCGAACCCGGTGGTGGACACCGGAAGTAAGGGATGCTGTCAAGCTGAAGAAGGAGTCCTATCGGGCCTGGATGGCTTGTGGGACTCCGGAGGCAGCTGACAGGTACCGGCAGGCCAAGCGGACTGCAGCCCGGGTAGTCGTGGAGGCAAAAACTCGGGCCTGGGAGGAGTTCGGTGAGGCCATGGAGAAGGACTATCGGTTGGCCTTGAAGAGATTCTGGCAAACTGTTCGACGCCTCAGGAGGGGGAAGCAGTGCCCTACCAACACTGTTTACAGTAGAGATGGGCACCTGTTGACCTCAACTGGGGATATCGTCGGGCGGTGGAAGGAATACTTCGAGGATCTTCTCAATCCCACCGACTTGTGTTCCGTTGAGGAAGCAGTGGCTGGGGACTCGGAGGAGCACTCGTCCATCACCCGGGCTGAAGTCATCGAGGTAGTTAAAAAGCTCCTCGGTGGCAAGGCACCGGGGGTGGACGAGATCCGCCCCGAGTACCTCAAGTCTCTGGATGTTGTGGGGCTGTCTTGGCTGGCACGCCTCTGCAACATCGCATGGCGGTTGGGGACAGTACCTCTGGACTGGCAGACCGGGGTGGTGGTCCCTCTTTTCAAGAAGGGGGACCGGAGAGTGTGTTCCAACTATAGGGGGATCACACTTCTCAGCCTCCCTGGAAAAGTCTATGCCAGGGTACTGGAGAGGAGAATTCGGCCGATAGTGGATCCTCGGATCCAGGAGGAACAGTGTGGTTTTCGTCCCGGTCGTGGAACACTGGACCAGCTCTATACCCTTTCCAGGGTGCTGGAGGGTTCATGGGAGTTTGCCCAACCAGTCCACATGTGTTTTGTGGACTTGGAGAAGGCATTCGACCGTGTTCCTCGCGACATCCTGTGGAGGGTGCTCCGGGAGTATGGGGTCGGCGGCTCCCTACTTAGGGCTGTTCGGTCCCTGTACGACCGGAGCAAGAGCTTGGTTCGCATTGCCGGCAGTAAGTCAGACCTGTTCCCGGTGCATGTTGGACTCCGGCAGGGCTGCCCTTTGTCACCGGTTCTGTTCATAATTTTTATGGACAGAATTTCTAGGCGCAGCCAAGGGCCGGAGAGTGTCCGGTTTGGGGACCATACGATTTCGTCGCTGCTTTTTGCGGATGATGTTGTCGTGTTGGCATCCTCAGACCAGGACCTTCAGTGTGCATTGGGACGGTTTGCAGCCGAGTGTGAATCGGCTGGGATGAGAATCAGCACCTCCAAGTCCGAGGCCATGGTTCTCAGTCGGAAAAGGGTGGATTGCCCACTTCAGGTTGGTGGAGAGGTCCTGCCTCAAGTGGAGGAGTTCAGGTATCTTGGAGTCTTGTTCACGAGTGAGGGAAGGATGGAACGTGAGATTGACAGACGGATCGGTGCAGCTTCTGCAGTAATGCGGTCGCTGTACCGGTCTGTCGTGGTGAAGAAGGAGCTGAGCTGTAAGGCAAAGCTCTCGATTTACCGGTCAATCTACGTTCCTACTCTCACCTATGGTCATGAGCTGTGGGTCATGACCGAAAGGACAAGATCCCGGATACAGGCGGCCGAAATGAGCTTTCTCCGTCGGGTGGCTGGGCGCTCCCTTAGAGATAGGGTGAGAAGCTCAGTCACTCGGGAGGAGCTCAGAGTAGAGCCGTTGCTCCTCCACATCGAGAGGAGCCAGCTGAGGTGGCTCGGGCATCTATTTCGGATGCCTCCTGGACGCCTTCCCAGGGAGGTGTTCCAGGCACGTCTCACCGGGAGGAGGCCCCGGGGAAGACCTAGGACACGCTGGAGGGACTATGTCTCCCGGCTGGCCTGGGAACGCCTCGGGGTCCCCCCGGAAGAGCTGGAGGAAGTGGCTAGGGAGAGGGAAGTCTGGGCGTCTCTGCTTAGACTGTTGCCCCCGCGACCCGGCCCCGGATAAGCGGAAGATGATGGATGGATGGATGGATGGATGGATGGATGGATGGAGTTGGCCAATGGGACTTATTATCAGACGACCAATTACAGACCTTAATTTACATCAGAAGACATCAAGTTATCACACATGATGGGAGGTTTTAAAACTTTGAATATACAACTGGTAAAACATGTTCTAAAAGAGGAAACATCAAGTACATTACCTTTTAATAATAAAAGGAAACCATTCCAGGCCAGAAATGAGACAACATAGTTCTGTCACTTGTCAGTCTGTTCCCTTCAACCATCCCTGTCATCCCTCAAACTTACATAATTGTCTCAGCTGTCAGCAGCATTTTCTGTAAATACAGGGGGTCAATCAAAAATGTTTTTTTTTTTTTTTTTTTTTTCTGAGCATGCTACCTCTCAATGCATTTCCCCCCCTTTTAATTCCAGTCAGCTCTCCTTAGAGAAATCATAGCTTGTATCCAGTGAGCAGTGAAATGATTAGATGACAGCAGTATAGATTTTCATTTTAATTGGTGTACACTCTACTGTTGTGTGAAGATGATGCCAAATATGGCTCTCCTCAAACAAATCGTCTAAACATGGTGAATAATTAAAAATAAATGAATCATACATGCTCAATAACTCATGACACAGCTAAGGTATACTGTATAGACAGATACATGGCTTTGAGAATACATTTAAATATATGTATGTTTTTATTTATTTATTTATGGATGGATGGATAGGATAGACAGACAGACAGACAGACAGACATATTTTAATACATGTATAAAATAAAAACAACAGCTCAGTATTGTGATATATTTTTTTAGAGGCCAGATCGAGCAATACTTTGGCATGCATACTAGCATGAATTATTTGGCTTGCAACACTCACAGCATAATGAAGTGAGCGCACAGCTGAGTGAACATGAATGCACATTCTCCAGATATAACCTGGCAAGTGCTGCGACCAGTAACATGAAACCCTGTAATGCAAGGGACGCCTTCCTGGAGCAAGATTACATTTAGCTACAGTAAGTAGAGAGTACAGACGGTGTGAATGTTGTTACTGCAGTATTAAGTCAGCAATGGGTATAAGACTAGATTCTGGCTGTGCGTGGGATCTTTGTTTTTACTGCTGAAATGTGCTTTTCAACTATTCAGATGAACTCACAAATACGAACATATGCCCATGACACTCCATGTTTCCCTCAGTTCACTGGAGTATCTCATATTTTAAGGCTTCTGAGTTTTTATGTTGTGAAAATAAACCAGTTATTGATCTCATTTGAGCTATTAACTTATTATTATTATTATTATTATTATTATTATTATTATTATTATTATTATTATTATTATTGTTGTTGTTGTTGTTGTTGTTGTTTTAATGACTGTGCATTTATGTATGTATGTTTGCATGAGATAAGAAGTGAAGACTGGTTTATTGTCATTGTAAATAGTCACATACAGTACACAGCCAAGGAAATTTCACCAGGTCTGCAGTGCAAATTCCAGGCAAGACAGCAAGCAGTAAACAATACACTCTGTAAACAATAAACAATAGACGGTAAACAATAAGGATTCAATAAAGGAGCAGAAAAGACAACAGAGAATTTTTGTCAGGGGTCAGGCATATGTGATTCTTGAATGCTAATTTTTAAGAATTAAGCAATTAAATTAGCATGAAGAAAAAACAACAAAACAGCATTAAAAAGAAGATGTGGGGATTTGAGACTCAAGAGGGTCTCAAAAATCATTAAAGTAATATTGTTTCAGCACAGATCTTGTAGTGTTGCATTCTCAGTGAAATATTACTTTTAAAACATAAAACAATAACATTGTTATTTTATTTTTTTTATTAACAAATTCTGTGTACATTACTCTGCTGGAAATTCTTGCTTTTAAATCCAACCTCATGATTTAATAAGCATTTAAAGGTCATGCATGGTCTACATACTGTAGATGTGACAGAGTGTGACCTTAACATGTGGCTGTTAACTCTGCACATTAACCAGTATGAACATGTGAGAGGAAGCAGAACAGGATGTAAAACAAGTGACAGATGCAAAACTTATCCAGACTCTGCTGGATATAGTCGTATACTTCATTTATATTCACCTAAATCCAAATCCGCTATCAGTATTTTCATTTGCACACACATATATATATATGTATGTATGTACTGTATGTACTGTATGTATGTGAATCCTTTGGTTTGTATTAATGGTCTGCATAAACATGTTTGCATCAATAAACAATGCATTTTATCTGCTTAAACAAATAGTGCTGAGACCATGACTTTGCAAACATTCACAGCACAGTAAAAAAAAAAAAAAAAAAAAAAAAAAAACCTCTAGGCTAATATATTATACAAAAGTTAATTGAAGTCAGACATCATCTGAGTCTCTCTGACCAAGAAAAATAAAATAACATAAAAAATGCTCTATTCACACAAAAGATAAAAAAAAAAAAAAAAAATCTACAGTGATAATGTTACAAAACGTCAAAAAAAGAACAAACAAAAAAAAGTAAAAGAACAAAAAAGAAAATGCTTTTTTAAGTTAATCAGGACATTCTGCAGGAGAATTTAAGGCCATCTCTCTGGCCAGTTGAAGCATAAGTTGGGTCATAACACAGTTCAGTGATTCATAGCACAGGAGTGAATCAACAACAGAAGAAATATGTCTTCTGATGAGGTCGAGTCAGAGACCTGCTTTCAACCCGATAAAGATGTTTTGCCATGATCTTAGGAGAGTGATTCACAGCAGACAGCCCAGTAATATTGCTGGAGTGCAACAGTTTTTTTTTTTTTTTTGGCAAGAGGAGAGGTGTAAAATTCCTCCTGACACTAGACTACATTCGGAACAGGTTATTGCTCGCAATGTCAATCAGTCTTTAAAATACAGACTTACATTTCCTGCCTTGCACTGCGACTGCTTTTGTGCTTCTATAAAGACTTTGTATGCATGCATTTTATGACAGATTTATGCAGGATGGCATATCCAAATTTCAGTTCTGTTCTGGTAAATGCAAGAAAAAGTTGAGCTAAACTTTAATTCTCTTCTGACAAAATGTTGGGCGAATTGTCATTGTGATTGATCAAATTTTAAAACTGAACCATGATTTAAACATTTACTATAAGGGACTCAAGAGAGGTAAAAATCTATATAATTCAGTGATTCAGCTAAATGCATAATGCATTTGGCTAAAACAAATGGTCCATACATCATGAAAAGTAAAAGTGACCCGAAATACTCCTCCTAAGTGATCTTTTAAATTTAAATGTGTGGGGCTTGTTTATTCTCAGACGTGCATGTAAATGGATGAACTCTCTTCCATTTTATGTCTTACTTTGGTAATGGATGAAAGCTCTGGCAGACCTGAAGAGCCCTGGCACACTGAGCTGGACCAAAGCCAGCAGCCCCTTAAGACTTTCAAAGTCTGCATTACTTTGAAAAAAATAAACAATAAAACTTTTGCTCCCTGCATGCCGAAGTTCCATCATCCAGGTGTGCTGTCATTTTAACACATCTGGATGCATAAACAGGTTCGATAAGTGCTATGTAATTATGTTAAAGGTTGTGATGAGATGGCCTTGCATTTGTGCTGCATTAAAAATGTTGCCGCTGCCACATTTACCAAAGACGCATTTTAATGTCAGTAATGGCTCATAAACTGATTCTTTAACATTTTTCAGTCAAGTTCTATAGAACTCCGACTTTTTCACAAAATGCGAAATTCATTCAGAACTGTTTTGAAATATACACTGAGTGAAAAATATTCATATATATATATATATATATATATATATATATATATATATATATATATATATATATATATATATATATATATATATATGCTGTCAGAATGAGAGTCCAAACAGCTGGTGAAAACATCACAGTAATCCATAGTCAACATAACTCCAGTCCATCAGTTGTCTTGTGAAGTAAAAAGTAAGACAAAACTGTGTGTTTTTAAGAAACAAAAGCATAATTAAGGTGTTTTAACTTTTAACAATCACTAATGGCCAAAATATGAGAGAATAATCCATAACACTTCTCTAAAAAGTCCATGTTATGTTTCTTACAAACACACTGCTTTTACTTTATGAGAAGTTTTTCAGCAAATGTAATTTTTTAGGTGATTTACTCCTTTTAGTATTTTAGAAGATTACAATTTTATACATTCTGTATTTCCGTATATTTATTTATTTATTTTGAATTGCGAGAAATATATATATATATATATATATATATATATATATATATATATATATATATATATATATATATATATATATATATATATATATATATATATATATATATATATATATATATATATATATATAAATATTGTATTACTTTATCACTTGACTGTTGTGAGTTGACTCCACCTGGCTTCCAGTATAAGAAAGGGAAGCAAGTCCCATTGGATCTAATCCTTATCAGTATGTTTACCGGTACATCATTTATTCCGCTGGCCCAGAGAAATGTGTATATTTTTCCTGTTTATTAAATCAAACCAGAAGCTTGACACATGCTGCCAGGTTGTCAAGGGGCTCCTGTGGCTGTGTGCTGGATGACAGGCTGAGCAGAGTTGACTCTGTCTGTATATCATAATACAAACTCAAAAAAACATCTAAACCTGCAGACCCCTTCAGTCTCCCCCAAACCCGAGCCCCTGTTCCCTACAGCTTCTACATCTGATAGCCTATGCACTTTGTCTTGCTTTAAAATAAACAAATAAATTGAAAAGCATTGTTCACCCAGAAATGTAAATTCTATTTTTATTGACTGTTTTCAGATACACGTTTTATGCTATTGTTTGTCTTCAGAGAACATGGAACATAACAAAACAAATCATAAAGACGTGTATGGTGCAATTCTATTGCTTTTTGTTCATTTTGTTTACAATTATATTTTACAGTTAGAAAGAAAGAAAGAAAGAAAGAAAGAAAGAAAGAAAGAGAAAGAAAGAAAGATAAATACTACATTCACTTAAATAGTAGAAGTATATAAAGAAGTACTTATAAAGAGAGAGAAAGTTAGTTGAAGTAAAATTACTGAAATAATATATCTTCAAAATGTTTTTTTTTTCTTTTCTTTTCTGCATAATAGAATAAGAAAATAATTGAAGCAAAGAAATGAAGAAAGTCATTGGCACTTGAAATGTAATTATTTCTGAATGGACAGATGAAATAAATTTACACAGAGCTGAGTCAGCGTATGCCAGTAGAAGCAGTGAGATAACAGTTCATTGTATAATGATCAGTGGCCACAGAATTTCACCCTGCTTGACTCTTCTGAAAGGAATCATTGAAGACAGTGTGACATTCTTAGCAGAGGTACAAAATCACTTTATTATACTCTTAAAAACCTTTGAAAAAAAAAAATAATAATAATAATACAAATCTATCACACTGGCAATCAAATACTGCATTTTTTAAGAAATGCATCTCTTAAACAAGTTATTGAAAAAAAAATGTATATACATTTTTTGCTTAAGCAAGTATATAAATTATGCAAAAGAGAGTGATGAGGAGAGTAAATGACTTGTGGATGTGGAAAAGTTGCAGGCCAGACTCAAACATGCAGCACAACTCCTGAAAAAAATTAATAAATAAAAACTATATTATATTATATTATTCATTTAACAGTTTGTAAGACACTTGATATTACTTGGCTGTCATACAATCAAATCTAATTAATTAGATGCAGGTTCAGATTAAGGTTCAGGTTCACTTTATTTTTTTTACTTACAGTTTTGAATTGTTATGAGTTTTCACATCTTTTACATTTTACATACACCACAGACATTAAACAACTTATATGATACAAGTTATTAAAAGTTCCCAGCATCACTAAAAACCAGTGTTGAGTACTCGAGACTCGAGACTGTATTTTTTAATGGTCTTGGTCTTGTCATGGACTCGTGTGTATTTTGACTCGGTATTGACTCTGACTCGAACATATTAGAAATCGGACTTATTAACAAGTCCACTCGAGTCCCAATCAAAATATTTCAAGATTATTACTGTATGTTAATATTCCTTTAAATTGATATATGATTTTAGGGCCCTATGATTTCCGTGATGCAGAAAACACAGATGGAATCATGGAATCCAGTCATAAAAATTGAATTTACAGTTTAATTGCACTTACATCAAATCACGATATGGACTAGTATATGTAAATATTAAGCCAGAAAAGTCTATTTAAATATGAATCCTTCATGTTCTGCGTGTCTGTGTTAATGAATTGCGCAAAAGCGCTTCTTCATTCATTAAACACACAGAAGCGCGTGTGACGCTCGCGGTGATTTCAGCGTATGTCGTCTCACTAAATGAGGAAATAAACACATGAACAACATCTCCAGAAGTGCACTGAGAGTCACTTCATGAGCATTTGACCATTTGATTTGAGTAAAACTAGCATCACATCACATACACAGAACTGTAAAGGTATTCACGGTCTTTGCCAGAAATGTATTACTATTGTTCAGCAGAATGTAGCCTACATAGCCTACTACTACTACTACTGAAATGAAACAAACTTATTTTTTTTAAGGATTAATCACACAACATTTCTTCCATGTTTTATTTTTAATAGTAAATCCCCTCTTAACCAAAAAATAAAGTTTGCTTAATTTTCAATAAATAAAATAAAATGTAAATGAATGTTTTATGTCTTTATTTGATAAACAGAACAATGTAAATAGCCTACACAACAGAATTTCTGGGGGGGGGGGGGGGGTTATGAGGCTATTTTAAGAATAAAACAATAATAATAATAATAATAAAGTTAATATTAAGTTGTTTTATGCATTTATATAATTACACATGCTAAAACACAGATTAAGTAACAATAAAACATATTGTGAAGAAAAAATAAAACATTTCATTTAATTTTTCATGTATCATGTATAAACTTTTCATAACTTTTTGTGAAAATGTATGTGTTATGATTTTAATTAATTATGCATGCTTTTTGATAAATACAGTTAAATTTAACCATTAAAATGGAATTGAGAAAAAAAATGTAATAAGAAAAATTAAACGGAATTTGGGAAAAAAACGGAATTTGGGAAAAACATAAAACGTATTACATAGGGCCCTATGATTGACATGTTGAATGATTGGTGTTTTTCTTGTGACGTGAGATGTTAGCGTAACGTTAGTGCGGGGGCAGCAGGACTGGGGGGGCAAGTCAGGATGTCTCATGAACTTAACACATTCTATTACATCATCTATTATTTATTTTGCATATAAGAGCCACAAACAGTTCGTGTGCAGTAAGACTCTAAAAAAGAAACATTCGGTGATGTGGCCTTTTTACCCTTACCTGATAATATTTGTTAAACCTATATATGTGGTGGGGAAGTCATGGCCTAGTGGTTAGAGAGTTTGACTCCTAACCCTAGGGTTGAGGGTTTGAGTCTTGGACCGACAATACCACGACCTGATGTGCCCTTGAGCAAGGCACCGAACCCCTAACTGCACCCTGGGCACCGCAGCATAAACATTTTACATACTCTTGAAGATTTCTTTAGGTCTTATCTCAGAGCCAATCTTTCTGGTCTTGACTCAAAATCAGCCCTCTCTGGACTCGATCTGGACTCGGACTCGAATGAGCTACACTGCTAGAACTGCTAAAAACCACCTGGACTGAAAACAATAAATTATGTAAAAATAAATAATTAAATACATGTCCTTTAAAAAAATCATAATGATAATAAAATATTATTAATAACATAGATATCCATTATTAGATCAGATTGGGACTTTTGCCTGCACCCCCCACTCCCCACTACAATGGTATTTCCATACTGAAATGTTCTAGCTTGTGTTTAGATCAAGTTAGCATGCCATGTTGCATTAACATTTGTGTGCAGCAAATACTAAATGAGGCAGCACAAAGTGAGAAAGTCATAACAATGAAGGACCAATTGCACCACTGCCAACTCCATTCCTCTAAGCACAAATGTTCGACAGGCCGTGGAGTAGGTTTCAGTTGAACATCAGCTGCAGTTATGCTAGAGAGGTGTTTATGTGGGTGGATAGTTGTGCTTTACTTTTGCACTATTGCTAGAACATTTTACAGCTCTGGAATTTGCCTGTAAAATGAGAATGTTGTTAAAGGGGTCCTTTTATGCTTTTTCACTTCTTCAACTTTAGTTAGTCTGTAATGCTGCTGTTTGAGTATTAAAGCATGAAAACATCTGCAAAGTTACAAAGCTCAAAGTCAATACAAAAGGCAATATTTTATCTAACAGAAATCACTTTTCAAAAACTACAATGAATGACTCGATAGGACTACAATGCATATTTTCTGGGGTTTGTTATAATAAAAATATAGACGAATGGGACGAGACATGGTTGAGCTGCAGCGAGTGTTATCACTAGTCGGAGACACGTTAACTTCCCAAGGTAGACAAACTTAGAGTGGTTACAATCATTTGGGTTTAAGTCGCGCTCAAAGTGATTTGTTTTTGACACAATATTTACAATGAAGCTTGCAGCAGCATGACATGACATTTCCAACGCTATCTCACGACCAATTCGTACGTATTTTACAAGGTGGCTTATTCGTACGAATTTGTACGACCTCACTTGTATGATTTTATACGACCCCAGTGACGGTTAGGTTTAGGGGCGGGGTTAGGTGTAGGTCATTTGTACAAATGCATACGAATTGTGCAACTCGTAAAATACATATGATTTGGCAACAATCGTATGAAATTGTACAAGTGTGGTCGTACGAATTCATACGAATAAGCCACCTTGTAAAAAATGGCGTGAGATCGGGTTGGACATTTCCCGACCAGGCACCGGGTACTGCCAATCACAGCAAAATTCGTATTTCAGAAGGCAGGCTTGTATTTGAAACAGGGACTATTTGAGTTGTTCATGCAAGACTGGGGAGAAAGGTGTTGTAATAATGTAAAATATGCACTTTTTTTTTTTTTTCTCGAACAACATAGTATGAGAGCCTGTTCTAATACACCCACAAAACAAAATCAAGACTTTGTAAAAGAGCACAATAGGGCCATTTAATATAAAAAGTGAATAATATTCAGTTACATGTAAGGTTTTATGTTTATTCATAATGTGCAATATTCTTCAGCTACTCATTTCATGTACTGTATATTCCGTTCAGAAATATTGCACTTCTCGACTATTAACAGTTTGATGAGCAATCATTAAAGGTTTAACATCTCCTGCCGTCCTTGTGAAATTTTAAGAAACCCTGCATTATTTAACAGCTTGGTATTATAAATTCCTTGCGATGTTGAAGTAACACTGGGAGAGGACAGCTCTTTCTTTCGAAATCAGAGGTGACATGGAACAAGAGAGAGTGACAGTGAGCCCTGAGCCGTGTAAATGCTGGGTAATATCCGTGCAGCAGAATCAGGGGAAATGAAGTTGGCATCCTCACGGTGCAGGTTGAGTAGAGCAGTTGGAACTGGACTATTGGCACAGAAGTGCAGGCTAAGGATCCTGTTGAGTTCAGTCCTCATCCTCCATGACTGAAGAGAGCGCTTCCTCGACTCACTCACCCAACAAGTCTCCTGTGTATCCCGCACTGGTGATTTTAAAGAACCAAAAATAATAAAATGTATGAAAACCCTCTATTTATTACAATACAGTGACATCACGATATCACGATCACGAAAAAAAAAAAAAAGACTGTTTCTATTTGAATATATTTTAAAATGTAATTTATTCAAAGCTGAATTTCAGCATTATACCTCAGAAATCATTTTAATATACTGATTCCGTAGATAGAACAGCTTTTTTTTCTTCTTTACATTATGTCTGTACTTTCACTTTCAATCAATTTCATGATGATTTTGTAAGTAATAGTATATTTCTGAAATCCCCAAAAACATACTGAACCAAGATTCTGTACACTAGAGTCCTTTGCATTAAAACTAAACATTTTTATCAGTTTGTGTTGTTCCTGGATTTCAAACCCATGACCTTTTTGTTGCTAACTTAATGCACTACTTTTTCCTGCAAATCTGATTCGGTGTTGAACTGCACAGTCAAATTGTTTTGTTTGTCCCTCTCCATGGTTCCCGAATCCTGCACAATTTGAAGGCACAAGCACAAACCAGTTTAGGAAATGAAAAAAAAAAAAAAAAAACTTTTCCGTTCCAGAGCACTTACTCGCAGCCTCCCTCAAATAGTTCCTATTGATGGTATTTTTTTTCGCGAGACATTCCAAATAAGACCATTTTATTGCAAATATCAAGGAAAAATGTCTTCAAGCACAATAAAACAGCAACACAGGCTTAAGAATAAAATGTCTGACAGGTTCGGCATAGCAAAAATAAATAATAAATGTTGTCAATAACCACTGTTTACTTTCTTACTGTTTTAATTGAAAAAAAAAAAAGAAGAAGAAGAAAAAAGGTCCAAGTAAAAATGATGTCAATGCATCAAACTGACATGTGTCAAGTTGTTGGTGATAAAAAAATCAGATAGATTCAGTTGTAAGTCCTCATGTTTAAAACATGCATTGTGGATGTATTGGAAATCAGTGTTTACTTTAATTGCCTTCTGTTTATTATCAGCCACCTAAGTGTCTTACGCTGTTTGATATTCTGCCGTGTTTTGCTTTAGGAGATGTGCTGTCATAAAACATGTAAGGCAATTTCCTTTCGTAGAAGAGCATTCCTGTGCACGTCAAAATGAGTATATCCTCCAAAGAAAACCCAGCGGACCGCCACATTTGATTTATGACACGTTAGATACATGGGTGTCGCGTAAGCATATGGTTCCGTCAGCAGGCCCGTCGAGTGCAAGACAAAAGTGCATATCGGAATGGTGAGTTCAGTGCCATGTGGACGGCTTTTTGGCAGAGCTGCAGGAGTCCGTCCTTCAATGACACTGGCAGAAGTCCACCGGGCTTCAATAATTCGCATCGCACTCCAGACATTGCCATTTCATTTCGGAAGATGAAATTAATTGCATTTAAAAGCAGGAGGGGCTCGGAGTAGTCAAGAGCAGAGCTAAAATGACCCCTGAAATTAATGAGGGAAACGCAGAGAAGTGTAAAAGCTCTGGGTGTGATGTGAAGGCCCACAGATGTCAAGCACTTCAGAGGAAAGGAGGAGAAAATTTTGGATCACCATACAATCACAGACATGCATCTTCTAAATGTCATGCAAAGGTTAGAAAAGATTACTTAGTGACTCTTAATGCACTTTGATCCATCTTAAATGTGATATTTTCAAGCCATGATACCCAGTTTAGATGATACAAATGAATATTTTCTAAGCTTTTGCTTGGAATTCACATTTAATAAATTATATTGCTTAGTAAAACACTTGCTATTATGTAAAAAGTTGTTCAACATAAAAAGTTGCTATCAACATACGTGCCTGATCAGTTGCAATGACAAAGTTATTAGTTGCCTTTCAAGGGATCTTCGGACTGCATCCTCTAGGGGGCGCTATGGGGAACACCTCGTCATGACCCGTATCTGAAGCATAATTTGAAAAACATCAACAAGATGGCCGGCGACAGCCTCTGACGTCATTATCGGCACGTCTATATATCAGCGCCAGGAGAACAAGTCATCCTCTTCTTCATCTTCATTGACTGTTTTGTTTGAAGTGTGTATCTGAGAAAACGACCATGGTAAGAGGGATCTTGTTCTGTTCATCATGGCATCCACTAGCAAGGCGTTTTGACAGTGTGTGCATCCGTGTCGGCGTTATTTGACACCTGATGACCCACACAGTCTTTGCGCCTTTTGATTGGGCGAAGAGCTCGGCATGATGTCCTTGAGGGGGCGATCTGCGTGTATTGAGAGCGTTTTCCTATGAAAAAGCTCCGGTCTCCTCTGTCTCTCTGTTCCTCTTTTCAAGGAAAGAGGGACAGCCATCAGCTTCCCGCAGTTCAGGACCCGCCGCTGCCCAGGTGGGCCTTCAATTCTTGCCTGATTTACATGCAGAAGCCGAAAAAGAATGGAATAGGCCATTTTCTTCTCGCATCCATCAGTTTCAGCATATGAGTTATGCCAACATCAAGGCAATGCGCGAAAACGGCTATCAGAGAATGTCCCCTGTAGAAGAGACGCTGACTAGCTATCTCTTTGTGGGGGAAGCATCCTCTTTTAAATCTCCCTCTTTGCCATCTAAGCCCCTCCAGGATACATTGCGCTTAAATGGTAGAGCATACACACCAGCAGGTCAGGCTGTGGCTTTGTTGCACACGATGGCAGTGCTTCAGGCGTATCAGGCTGATCTGCTGAAGGATCTGGATAAAGGCGAGGGCCTTTCAGCTGACCAGGTATCCGAGCTGTGTTGCACCACAGACCTCTCTCACCAGCTCTCCACCTGATCGAGGTAAGGTGGGAAAAATCTTGCATAACAGTCTCCTATGCTGGACCTATGATGTTTTTGTCTGGTTCTATCTTCATAGCAACCACCTTACTGTCGGTCCTGACTAAAAGGAGGCGCCCCTTGACCGGGGCTCCAGTGCAGGAGGGTGAGTGAGTAACCCTTTCTGTATATACTTATGTGTATTAAATTGCTGGTGGTTATGTGTCTACTAACAAACTCTGTGAGTTTCCTTTACAGTGCTCAGTTATGGCGTTTAATAAACACTCATCAGCAACAGCCGCCGGGCCTTGTGCTCTGGTATTAGGCCGCCGAGATCACAGGCTTCTGCGGGAGCCTCGCTGATCATTAGAACTGGCACAGCACTGCAGGGAATCTTGTGGATGTTCCACTCTGAATTCGGAAGATCTCCTCTCATATGAGACTGAGTTCTCTGTTTTTCCCCAGGGCATTCCAGCATTATTTCCTCAGATCGAGTTGATGACTCTCAAGCATTATTGTTTGAGATGCACCATTCCATCTAGGAGCTGTTCAATCAGAGTGCCATGAAAGCCCCTCCTTACAACAGTATTTGAAAATTCATGCTATGGTTAGTGTGCACGTGAAGGCTTTGCGCACTTTCTGAAATCTACACTGTGGTAAGCTCACACGCTAGTGCTCTGTGTTCTTTCTAAAATCATTTATGGTGAGGGCTTTGCGCGGTTGCTTTGTGCCCTTTCTTGAGTTGGTAAAAGCCCCGTTCATCTTGGGTGCAACTCCACTTATCTATCTAAACAGGGTGTTGCTACTAGGGATCTGTTGAGACAGCTCCTTCAGCAAGCTTATGCGAGAGCAAGCGGTAGCCCCTGTGTGACAGGCAAGACCTTGTATAAATATTGGGTTCTTAGCCGTATCCCTTTAAAGAAATCCTTCCTGATTCCAAGCCTTTAGCTCTACCCCGGGCCGAGGCCCTAACAAATAAAAACTGGGTTTATAGATTAGGATTTTGCCCGTAATGGATAATGTCATGGACAGACGTCTAAACGTCCCAGGGTCAACTCCCATGGAAATTATAGAGTTGGTACTTAGTGTTTGCCATGATTCTGGTCTCCACTCCCCTCAGCATGGCGGCGTGGGTATACTGTTCCCCATAGTGCCCCCCAGAGGACACAGTTTGTCATTCCCTTCTCAGGGATCCATGGTTAAATTCGTAAACTGAGACATTTTTGTATATGTACTCAAAAAATTATAGTTATAGTTTCCATACATTATTCTGTTCAAGTAAGTCATTGAATAATCCACTTAAACGATAAAAAAATTAAATAAAAATAATAATGTGTGTGTGTATGTGTGTGTGTGTGTGTATATATATATATATATATATATATATAAAGATAATTTTATTATACACTATTACTGTTTTATTTATTAATTCAACAACTCATTTCATGGCCTCCCTTGGAAGTTTAATAAAGCCCCGTGCGGGCCCCAAATCTCTGGTTGAGAACCACTGGTTTGAAACATTACCAGACAATTTATCAAAAAAAAAAAAAAAAAAAAGATAGAAATTTTGATGCAGCATCTTACTTTAATATTAAAACAAGTGCTAAGTAGCATATTACTTTAAGGTGTCCTTCTTGGCTGTTAAATGTAATTACTATTACATATACAATAAATTATTTCGAATTATATGCAAATGACCCTAAAACAATTCATAAACCTAACTTTAACCATACAGTAAATACATGTAGTTAATTAGTTAATGTTACTCAGTATTCAAATGTATAATTACACTGTAAAAAAAGACACCTTAAAATAAATTGTACCCCCCACCCATGTTAATTTCACCTTTTTAAATCAAAACTTGTTTCTTTTAAGATTATTTAATGAGCTTGAGCTAAAATGAACTAACAATGAACTAACTCATGTTAATTAATGCTAGTTAATGCATGAATAAATAAAGTATTTTCTAAATGCTTGTTATAGATCTTATAGTTAACAATCCATATATCAAATTGTCATAACTGGACCTTCCAGTGAAAACGACAGACTTCTCTCCAATGATTTATTCTGTTTTCATTGTGACTTTAAATATTTGTTTTAGATGATATTTATATTACCTGTCACAAGTTTCACAGATGCACACAATAAAAAAAAATAAAAATAAATACTATCCAGAGATCACTGGGTGAACTTGAAATCACACCATGCACATTGTTATTCATTTCCGTGCACATTTATGGCCTCTCATAGCAGACACAAACCGTCTGACCTTCCCGAGGCCTCGCTCTGCCAAATCTCCTTCAATTTGACCAAAATAAACAATATAAGCAATGTTCCTCCACCAAGATAAATCATCCTGGGTTAAGCTATTGGAGTGATTTAGTGGTCACCAAGATGATATAAGACAGCCTAGGACAGGACCACGAGAAGCAAGGGATTCAAGAGCCGGAGAAAAAGTGGGTGCACATGGCTGATAGCGCTTAGCGGGAACACATGGAAAATGCTAAAGGCTTGGGCATCAATCATGCATGGATTAGTTAATCAATCTTGCAGCCTCCCGTATGGGCGGAGATGCAATTCCCGAAAAGAGTACCAGCCAAGATCTGACAACACAGGATACATCTTAAGGAGAAATAGAGGAGCTTTAGTAGGATGTTGACGAATACCGCTTGCACCAGAGAAAAACTGCACTTATTTTCCAACAGCACATGCCATCCGAACATGTGCAACAGACTGGAAATCCGAACTAATGAGCAGTTCATGCAGTCGAGAAAACTTTTCCGGCGGAAAAATATGGTTTTATTGCAGAGTTCCTGAATCATGAATGTTCCAGGCTGCATGATAAGGAACCCTTGGTCATCTGTCTTGAACAGACGGGACAGATATGGATTACCAGTTTGGCCGGCACTTGGACCTGCTCAATATTTTGCAGAATTATCTTTGCAGTTCTTCACACACCTTACACAGACAAATCTGAAGTTGGCCATGATATATGTGGAATAATTCAGCACTGAGAAATTGATTAATGTTAACGACCACTACAAACTGAGTTGAGCTTAATTTTCTCAGGAGAACCAAAGTTGGAAAAGTTTTTTCTTCAACTGAGACCAATTTGAATTAAAATGAGGGATGCTTAATGGATCCATATAATTATGGATCTAATCGCACATTTGGTGACCATGCAGGTTCCTGCAAATTACTGATGAATGATCAGACAATCTCCCCAAATGAGCCATCCATCAAAACCGACAGCTAAGATATCATCTAAATTATGAGCAGATTTGGGGTAATGACTTTGGATAGGGAACCACATGTAAAACTCATCATGCGCTTCCGCAGCCAAGGAGTTTATACAAGAACAATCATGCCACAACTGACAGTCCATTAAGAAGTTAAAGGCCACTATTTTCTGGTCAGTAGTTTCTGTATAAGCTTTGTGATCGAGAGCCGTAAAACGTGAGGAAATGTTACTTGCCTAATGGACTGTAACCTGCAAAGCTTTTTATATTCTTTTTGAAGTGTGACTCACAGTAGAACAGCCAGCTAGTCACCGAGTCCTACATCTCATCTCGACGTGTACAAGGAACGAACCGTGTTCTTATCAAAACAATCATTATAAATCTAACAGTGGTAAGTGATCATGACTTCTGCTGCTTTGGTGATCTAATGTGGCTCATTTTTCTTTTTTTCTTTTTTTACACTTAAAGATCACTTCTAAAGAGGGTTGCCTAAGTGCATTATAGGACAAGCTCTAAATAGAGACATATTGAAAGTGCAACAGAAGCCTCAGCTATCCTAGATTTTACAGGGTGCCGGACAATGACTTTAAGGTCACTTCACAATGATGAATGAACAGTGCATGAGTTGAATAATTAGATGCTATGGTCCAGTCATGAGGATGTGAACTTTTTTTTTTTTTTTTTTTTTTTTTTCTTGAAAATGCTGATTCATTGAGATTTATTATCATTTTGTGAATCTGGATATACAGTACTCACAGTGAGAATACAAGAGTTAGGTCAGGATGGGCAAATAAAGGATAAAATCAACTCTAAAGGGAAGAAAATGCAAAAGAAAAATTGATCTGTGGCTCTTAACTGTAAGGCCACAGATCTGGTCTGAAAGGGTTGAAGCAACAAAAGAATAATGGTGAATGCAATATATATATATATATATATATATATATATATATATATATATATATATATTAGGGGTGTAATGGTTCACAAAATTCACGGTTCGGTTCGATACGATACACTGATGTCACGGTTCGGTTCGTTACGGTTCGGTACGTTTTAGATACAGCAAAATGTAAAAACATCTCAACTTTTCAGAATGCCGCAAGCGCACCGCGGGTCATGTGACAAGAACTAACCAATCAGCTTCATCCTTTCCCGTAACAACGTTGAAAGCTCAGCCAAGATGAAGGAACAGCTGATCATAGTTGTATATGGATTGCAATTTTGAATAAATTTAGTAGCAGAGCTAGCCTACTGCAAGCGATTTTTAGAGCTGCAAATCCATTTATCCTTTGCTGAAATTTCCGCGTCTTCGTGGAAAGAACACGTCATGGTTGCTTAGCAAAGGCAGATGCCTCAGGGGCGCTTCTGCCCGAGCACCTAGCGTTTTCCACGCGTTTTTAGGCGGGATATGTGAACGGCCCCTAAGGCGCTTGCTCACTCAGTACGCGCTGAAGGCTCGTTGCGAAATGTCTAATGCATTTAACAGACCAGAAATAGAAGATCCTCCATTAACCAACAGGTCTGGTGTATGGGTGCACTTTGGATTCCCTGTAAGCTATAATGGTGATGATAGAATGAATGGTAAATAGTAAGATCTCATATCCGCGGCTATAATGTAAATGTAACGTAAATGTAGCCTACCAATCGCTGCGGTGATGTCTTTTGCCCTGTTTGAGTCAGTTGGAAATGTCTGTCTAAATGCTGCGGGGATAGTTTGTTGCGTGTATGTTTCTCCTTTTTTTCGTCTTTTCCCAGATACTGACACACTAAGGTGATGTCGTCGTAAATGAGTTGACATGTTTCAAGTATTCCCAATGGTGTTTTTTTTTTTTTGTATTCCCGCTGGTGTAACCTATTGTCATGTAGCAGATGCGACATACCGTTGTTTTTTTATCCACCACTCTCTTGCCATCACCATTATAGCTTACAGGGAATCCAAAGTGCACCCAAACACCAGACCTGTTGGTTATTGGAGGATCTTCTCATTTCTAGTCTGTTAAACTCATTGACTATTTTGCAACGAGCCTTCAGCGCGTACTGAGTGAGCGAGCGCCTGACTGAGTAGCCTAACATAAACATATAAGTTGGTGTTTTTTTCTTCTTCGGGGGTGTCAGGGGCATTGCCGTCGTTTGGGTTATTAGGCTACCTTGTTGAACGCATATCATTATATTTCACTTTTTTTTTTTTTTTTCAAATATAATTAATTAGTCCAACGAACCGTTCGGTACATAATGCGTACCGCGTACCGAACCGAAAGCCTCGTACCGAACGTTTTAATACGAATATATAAAATAATATATATTATTATTATTTTTTTTTTTCATGAGCTGAACTCAGAGATCTACAACTTTTTATATGTACACAAAAGGCCTTTGCACATCTACTTTGCATAGAGTTGATCAGGTTATTAACTGTGGCCTCTTGAATGACTGTGCAAAGTTGCTGGATATTGGCAGAAACTGGAACACACTAACATGCTCAATGGGTGACTTGTCCGGGTGAGAATGCTGGCCGGCCATGACAGAACTGGGATGTTTTCAGCTTCCAGGAATTATGTACAGATCCTTGCAACATGGGGCCATGCATTATCATGCTACAACATGAGGTGATGGTCATGGATGAATGGAATGACAATGAGCCTCAGGATCTTGTCACGGTTTCTGTGCATTCAAAATACTATCAACAAAATGCACCTGTGTTCATTGTCCATAACATACGCCAGCCCATATCATTACCCCACCGTCACCATGGGCCACTCGATCCACAACATTGACATCAGAGAATTCAAAGAATTTAGTAACCACTGTTGATGGTAGCCACTGATTTCCTCAGTATAGTCAAATAAATACATTCATACATACGTATGTACGTACATACCAGTGGTGCGTATTGGAATTCTGAAATGAAGGGGCAAGGTCTTTTTTCTTTATTATTATTATTATTATTATTATTATTATTATTATTATTATTATTATTATTATTATTATTATTATTATGTTTTAATAAAATGTTTTAATAAAATGTTAAATAGTGTCCCAGTTACATTTTATTGGTTAAATAAAATTCACTTTATCAAAAAAAAAAAAAGCTATTATCAACTATCTTTAAACTATCTGACCAAATTAGTCTTTTTAAGCATTTTGATCTTTTTATATTTATTATAAAATAATAACTCAAGGCAGTAAAAAAAATAATAAAAATGTTTCTACAGGTAACTTTCAACCATTTAGAGTTTTATTTATTTTTTTAATCATCAGTAATCAGAACTCAGTAAATATTGGTCACAGATACATAGATTTATTTTAAATTTCACCAAGCCGATTACTCACTAAAAACTCCCACATATAAGACCCATTTCGACATAAAAAAGTAGTTATACCTAAATTTGTGAGTTTGTTACTCTGAGACTTTTTTTTTTCAATACTGTTATTATATTGTTCATTCAGACTAAGTTAATTTGCAGACGCGCACAAACACAAGTACACAAACACCAATTACAGCCTAACACAACCAATCATATCCAATCATATAGCGATGAAGGCATTGCCTCCTATCACGTGACGTTCCCCCATTCTTTCTCAAAGGCAGTAAGAATTTAAACCATTTAAACTGAATTAATTTCCCCCAGCAAACTGACAGCATGCTTTAGGGGGTCTGTTAAAACTCATTGGGCTCTTGGGAGGCAAGAGAAGCGCCGCCTGCTGCTGTAAATTTACCTGCTGGTGTCGTTCTTGGTTGATGTTTCTTTAGAAAAACGAGTGACTTGTAAAAATGTTAATGTTATATTTTGCAATATTGGCATTGTTTTATTTTTGCATTAAACCAATGTATTTATATATATATATTTTTTTTTTTCATCCAATATTTTGATGAGACACTGCCTCCCTGTTTCGCTTCAAATATTCTTCAAATATATTCTTTTATGCAGAAGACTATTTTTAATTTATATATGATTCTAAGCAATTCTAGTACTGATGTAGAAAAAAAAAAAATATTTGCGGGATTTAAAAAGAAAAGTGTATGTGTGTGTAGATGCAGAAATAGACTTTATGAGGAGGAGCATTTGGGAGTTCTGCTCTGAGCTGTTGAGGAGCTATAAATAAACAGAGCTGAGCTGAGCAAGCGCACACATGCACGCGCACACACAGATCTAGAGCAAGGGATTCAGATTCATCACAGCGGTGATGTCTCCCACATGTCTAGTACCCACAGTTCTCAATATCTCGCTGCATGCCTGCCTAGGACTGCCAGGACTGATAGAGAAGAGGGGTAAAAATAAACACCAGCACACATATCAAAGCTCTCAGCGCAGCAAACAATCCTATCCGTTCACCTCACCAATACTTAACAGGAAAATCCGCTGGGAGTCTTGAGATGCAGACAATCATGGGTCGCTAAGTATGCCGCACCTGCGTCTGCCAAACTGTGATATAGTGAACTCCTGCAACAGTTTACTGCAGGCTGTACAGAGCTAGACAAAGCCATGTTAAACTGTTTGATTAAAAATGGGGGGGGGGGTTGCTTTTATACCTGTAAATGACTATTTCAGTGTTTTAGCTTCTTGCACATCTTGTTTTTTTTATAAACTGCTTTAATTTGATATGAATTGAATTAAGACCACCCACATAATCTCCTTAATCAGATTTTCATTTTAGAGATAAATTGGCTGACAGATGGTGCAGCTTCGATTTTGCTTCTAGTTTTACACTTTTGTTGTTTTTCTGTGAGTGATACTACAACCGGCTGTTGAGGCTGCTAAGCCCAGTAGAGACTACAATTAGCAAACTGATCTAAACTCATCCCGTTCAGTGCTATATTTGGTGATAATTGCAATATTCATTATACATCTCTCATAATGTTAATATTATTATTATTTTTTTTTTCCCCAAGTACCGGACAAGGTGATGCTTAAAACCTCTTTATTGAATTATACACTAGCATGTTAAAGTGTCATTAAAGTGTTTTTATATTCCTCAGTCATATTACTACTATAAATATATATTTAGCATTTGGTCTAATGAAACAGAAATATTTAAACGTGATCACAGAGCAAATAAACTTTTATGCATTTGGAAACATCAAACAGATTGAACTGTTTTCTAAAGAGTCTCTTGATATAATCATAAATAAGCAGAGACGTCTAACTGGGAATAGAGTAGAACTGTGCATATTGTACACTGTAATGGTTAAACTGTGTTTTTGTTTTTTTTTTTCATTTATATAAGAGGTCTGAAAGAACAGGGTTACACATTTAGTTGCAGAGTTTGCACAAATTAAATTGAGTTAAAATAAATAATAAATACTTTTATTTTGAAATCACTCTACTACTACATACTATTCTTTTAGATTTTAAACTTCTTCTTATGCCTTATGTTTAAGTTTGGTGGGTTGATTTTGGTCTGTAAAAGTAGTAATTGTCAAACATGTTAAGTTTATTTATGGTATCCTTAAGTGTACAGTAATGTGTCTTTACCGTTGTGACAGGAGTAAACATAACACAGTTATGACAGTGACTTGCCCCATATACTGCAAATGGATTACGGTAAGAGTTATTTTTTTGCTGTTTTATGAACTGAGGGTGGAAGTTGTTTTCTGTCTTAATCAGCACATGTCGTCAATAGAGCTTAACTTTTATTGAACCCTAAGCTTTCCTGTACAGTTACATGAGGTTTATTCCTCAGTGTACCACTTTCCGTGTCCCCATCCCTCTAGAATATGTGCAGTGGTCTTAATTTGATGATTTGATGTGAATAATGGTACATGCTAATTTAAGCAATTATAGTGACCTTTAAGTAAAGACATATCCAACATTACAAAAAGATGTCAAATAGTATAATAGGCAATTATTCTAAATAAAATACGACAAGGGGAATGTGAAATTTTACCTTATTTAAAAAATGTCAAGAAAGCTACACTGAAATCAAATGTTTTGCTGAAACTATAGGCATTAGTGATACAATGACGTGTCTTAACTTTTCATACGATGTGATGTGAAATAATGTGATTTAGGTTATAAATCAAGAGAACATAAATGTAGTATAGTGTGACTGACAAAAAGTTAACAACTAATTAAAATAAATGGTGCATGAAAAAATCACTTTAGATAAACATGTAAATTAAAACTCTTTCCTTTTTCTTTGTTCAATGCCACCAATGCCTCTTTCTTTTCAACACTTGTCCTCCAATCATCAAGGTTGGACACGACGATTTCTCCCATGAGTCTCCAGTCCTTCATCATTAATTTTATTTTTTATACCATTTCATAAAGATTGCACTAGAGCATTTTCTTGCCAAATAAAAATAATTTGGACCTAAGCATAATTGCAAAGATGCATATTTGCTAGATGTTTCCATAACTTTTTTCCGGGCTTGGAAATTACAGTATCCTCTAAATGTGTTCATTGTTGAATATCCTGTTTCACTCGGATTATCAAAGCAATCTAAATTTAAAACAATCATCAGATTTAAACTAAAGTGAAATGTTTAAAAATGTTGATGAGTTGGTTTCTTCATCAAAACAGATTTGGTGATATTTAACATTTCATTGCTTGTTCACCAATGGGTCATATGCACTGAATGGGTGCCGTCAGAATGAGAGTCCAAACAGCTGATAAAAACATCAAAATAATCCAAAGTAAACCACATGAATCCAATCCATTAATTAACATCACTTGAATCAAAAATATGTGTGTTTGTAAGAAACAAATCCATCATTAACCCTCACATCTGGCCAAAATCGTTATTCTAGATTTGATTATTACAAACAAGCAGATCATTTTATTTTTATTTTTTTCACAAGACGTCAAATGATGGAGTGGAGTTGTGTGAATTACTTATGGATTATAATGATGTTTTCATCAGCTGTTTTGACTCTCATTCTGACAGCACCCATTCACTACAGAGGATCCATTGATGATCAAGTAAGGGCTAGTTTACTCCAAAAATTATAATTAGCCCATGAATTAATCACCCTGAAGGCATCCTAGGTGTATATGACTTTCTTCTTTCAGACTAATCCAGTCTGAGTTACATTAAAAGTTGTCACTGATCTTCCAAGCTGTGTAATTGCATTCAGGAAGAAGTCATCGGGAGCAGCTCTGGGTGGATGATGTAAGATGTCTGCGTTGAACATGCGGCGGTGAATCTTTTGAAAACCAATGCATGTTTACAGGATCAAAGGAAGCTTATATTGAAATCTTCCGACATTATTCTTTAAAAATACTCAATTTGTACTTCTAATTTGTGAACGTTGTTTTGTTCTGATCTCTCCTCTGCGCTTCCATGTTCATAACTTCTGAGCGGAACTGCTTCTGTGTGCAACTGTTGGTGTAAACTAGATTAAAGTGATTAATACGTTTAAAAAAAAAAAAAAAAAAAGCCATGATTCGCTACAGGAGTACTTTGTCAACCCCAGAGCCATTTTTTATTATTATAGATGGATGTGCTTTATTTCACTTCTTTTGGACTGATGCACTGCAACACCCGCTTACTGCCATTATACAGCTTGGAAGATCAAAGACAAATTTTAACAATTCTGATTGGATTCATCTGAAAGAAGAAAGTCATATACACCTAGGATGCCTTGAGGGTGAGTACTTCATGGGCTAATTTTCATTGAATTAACCCTATAACGCTAGATTTCTCCATATCTTCTCTAATAAAGAAACAAATTCATCTAGATCTTGGATGGTCTGAGGGTGAGCAAATTTTCATTTTTGAATGAACTATTCCTTTAATACAGAATTGCAATTTTTGGTTGCAGATATGTTTTTTTGTGTTGGATTATGTGTAAAATCCATTATCCTTTTCCATTAAAGCATCTCTTAGGAGGCAACCTAACTGATGATTATGGATGAGGAAAGTCTTCTGCACCAGACAGAAGACAGTAGCTCATTCTCTACACATCTGAATTGCACAGGAAGAAAGGTCCTTCTCCTGTGACCTCATAAGTACTGCTTACATGTGAGTGTTCTACATATGTGGGGCTGTATGTGCCAAAGGAAGAATATCTATGATCTCAGATAGTTGTATTTACATGTAAATTACATGAAGAATTTATTTTTATTTATGTATTTATTTATTTGTTTTTATGCTCAGAGCATAAACAAGTGTAGTATTTAAATATCAACCGTCATACCTCCACAGTGAATGTGAAGTGCCATTTGCAACCCCTTTAAATTTCATAACGTGATGCATTTCTGAGTGAAACAGGATATTGACTTGAACAGGATATCCAGAATTGAATAAAGTTGGCTTAAACATACCTGTGTTTACATCCAAAATTGAGAATTTAGCTTATGCTCAAAATTAGAATACTGCATAAAACATTTGCGAATAAGGCACTGTTTCCGTCCCATGTGTTCAAGAGAATGAAATCATTTCCTTGGAAACTGGCACACAGTATCAATAATGAAAATGAAATGCTGCAACCTGTGGCACTTTTTGCTTACATAATGAATGACTTGCACCTCAGAGCGTGCAGGTGAAATGCAATACAAAAGATGTTGTTATCTTGCGCTTCGTTTCCTGATGTTTGGGAACTTAGTCATGTGAGATAGTTATGGGAGGTGATGTTGTCAAATCCTTTTAATGGCAGACTTTATCTTAGGTATTTCAAAAGGTGTTTTTTTTTTCAGTAAATGTGTTTCAATCTTAGTCTATTAGCATTTTATTAGAAAAAAAGTCTCAGCTTTTAACTTAATTTAAATAGTAATTTTTAAGGAACTCAAACATCAAGTACCATTTTGTGTAGAGATGTTCCGATACCCTTTTTCTCTTCCCGATACCGATTCCGATACCTGGGCTCAGGGTATCGGCCGATACCGAGTACTGATCCGATACCTGGGTGTGTATCTGTATATACAGCTTTATATACTACTAGCCCTGTGTAAATTGCTAGAATTCTTTTTATGGTGTGCTTCAGACAGATCCCTCAATAAAACATGAACAAATACATGGTGAACTACTGTATTTATTACAGTATTTTTATTATCTAACATAAATTTGACAGTATTATTTATTTTCATATGCAAAAAAGAACTTGCATATGCATATGCAGCCAAAAATCTAACACCGCAAACTAAAAAAGGTATTTAAGTTTTACAATATAACTGTATAAAAAAACTGCAACAAATAAGTCTAGGAATATAAAAAAAAGATCTATTAATCAGATAATCTCTTTACAACAAAACAAGTAAAAAACAAGCAACCATCTAGGCATAATTATTATTATTATAGAGACGTATTATTATTACTGTAGGCTACAACAGTAGCTTTATATATTGTCAATTTACTCATGTAAACCAAACATTTATTTTAATGGGCTGCCATGAAGATCTTTGAGTGTCTGTGTTTATGATATGACAGTATTCTCAAATGAAACGGTAAATTCTCATGAAGTGACGGTTTATGCGTTCGTGTCCTCATGACACACAGCAGAGACTACAAAACAGCGAGCTCTCGCGCATCTGTGCCAGTCACCCACAGAGATGTAGATTTTGCGGGAGTAATATTTAAATAGTATTTTGCAGTTTAATATTCACAGACACTAGTATATATTCGGCTACTGTCTGGAGCCCTGCGCTTTGACTTACACGGAAGCGACTGAACGCAGTTGCCGGTACTGAATATACTCGAGAGTCTGTAACTACCGGTACTACAGAGACATACTGCTAACCACTGATCTATAATATAGTAGCGGCTTCACTGTCTTTTGGCAGTTTAGAATGTGATGAGTGATCCAGTCATATATAGATAAGGGCTGCTAACGCGTTTTCATTTCTTCTTCGCTGCTCTAAACAGGGGTTGCTTGTGGCAACACAGCACAACTTCCTGTGTTTTCAATGCATTTTGAGCAGCGAAGAAGAACCGTGCAGCGGTTAGGCAAAGCTTGCGGTCATAACTAGGTCTTTTTTAAGAAAATGGTATCGGATCGGTATATGGGTTCATGTACTCGCCGATGCCGATGCCAGAATTTGTTGTGGTATCGGAGATATTTCCGATACTAGTATCGGAATCGGAACAACTCTAATTTTGTGCCCCTTTAATGTGTTTAATTGTTAAAAGGTAAAATTGGTAAACGGTGAAGTGGCACATTTACTGATTTTCTCCTTCTTTTTTTACTACTAGCTATAGCAGGAAATAAACACGCTTTTTCAACTGTACACAGATTTTATTCAATTTTTTTTTTTTTTTTTTTTTCGATTGGTCAGAACCCCTGTCACTCAAAAGCTTATTATGGTGGAAGAGACAAGGATGTAAAATTTGTGGTCACTCTTTCCGACAGTTTTTATTATTATTATTATTATTATTATTATTATTATTATTATTATTATTATTAAACATCAGTGTTATAAATGTACTAAAAGTAATAATAATAATATATACACCATATTATTATTATTATTTTTTTTTTTTTCCTTGAACACATACACAGTGAGCCCAATAAAATGCATTAGGAAAGTAAAAAAAGAGTTTTGATTTTATTTGAGTTGAACCTCCTCTTCCAGGACCTACAAAACATTGTGTTACATTTAGTATTGTTAGTGGACACACTCAAAGCACAAGCACCCCAGTAACAGCACGCGCTGAGGCTTCAAAGGCCATATTGGGAAAAATTACAAGTGTATTCCATCGCTAGTCTCTGAACCCCAGGCTTTTGTGGAGAGGAGACAGCGATTTTTTCATCGTGGGCACATAATGACTTTCAGCCAGGCAAAAGCAAATGAGCAAGGAACAAAAAGAGAGGGAGGGAAAAGAAAGGGGAGATATAATGCGTAAGGCTGAAGAGGACTGCCACGGGGATGTGACGGGTCATTGATCATAGGCTGAGCTCTGAAAGAGGAAGCGGCTCTCGGGAGGCAGAGCTAAATAAACATTTTCCGGGAAGAGAGTGGTTAAAATCTGCAGTTCCGCACCAGCCGGGTCCTGTGAGTGGCACTGGAGGGAGATAGAGTTACCACATCGGTGATGAGAGACAGAACAGAGAGGTTGGGAGGTGTCTAATATCACAGAGATGGCGGTAGATTGCAGTGAGGAGAGACTGAGAGTGTTTTTCAGTTAAATACCTTTGTGGTTTCCTGAGGGATGTGCTTTCTCGCGTAATGCTTTTGGAAAGTCACCCGATGAGTGATAGCGGTCTCTTTTCAGCCTTCACATGTGTCTGTGCTGTACAGTAGAGGCTTTGAATTTGTGAATTGGGAATTTTCCAGGTGCCGAACCTGCAGCCACGGAAAGCTTGGCGGATTTCTTTAGAATAAGAGTGTGCATCATTCACAGAGTCCGGTGTTATGGGGCACAGAGTGTAACTGGACTAATTTAATGGATTGAACAATTACGGTATGACACCAAATGCAGTACTGCATGACAATATGCTCTCATGCATTTTGTGCACAAACGTACTGTAAAAAAGCCAGCTGAATTTAAAGGAAAGTAAGCAAACTAAGTAAAGTCAGCAAATAATTTCATGTATGGAATTCTTAACCTAAAAGTCCTTTAAGTTTCTTTTATTGCATATAGGATTCAATATTTTATTTTTTATTTTGTGGATCACGTTTCTCTATGACAGCAAGAAATGAATTGATCGAAATGCATTAATAGTAATTTCAAAGCTGATTTTCCAGCATCATCACCCCAGTCTTCAGTTTCACATGACCTTTCAGACATCATTCTAATAAGTTGATTCGCTGCTCAATAAACATTCATTATTATCCATGGTGAAAACACAATACATTTTTTGTATGACTCTTTTGTGAACACATCTCATTTAAATAATTAGCATTTTGTGAACAAAATATATTTGTCAAATAAATAAATAATAATAGTAATAATAATGGTAGTAAGTTTTAACTAAACCTTTTTAGTTGTGTTCAATTAAAATAATATTAAACAAATCAGTATTATCTCCGCCCTGCCAACTAACAACATGCAACTGATTTTGGGAGTAAAAAGGTTTCCAGGGAAAGCAAAAACTAAAGAAGAAAAAAAAAAAAAAAAATGAATACTTTGAAGTTATTTTGGATAAAAGTATCTGCCAAATGCATGAATATGTAATGTAAATAAACACATAAATACTTGTAATTAGATTATATTACATTTTCTAATATTTGTAATTTGACCACAATTACTTTTTATATTTACACAAAAATTATATTTGTTTGTTTGTTTATTATTATTATTATTATTATTATTATTATTATTATTATTATTATTATTATTATTATTATTATTTTGGTAATTTGGAATCAGTAACATAATATAACATGTAAGTACTCTTCCCAGTTCTGCATGGTCATTTGTTAAATATTTAATGATAATTAAATTTGATCATTCTTTAAGCTATAGGGTATAGCAGTTCAGCTCATATTTTAATACTTATGCCCATTCCACTGAGTTTTGCAGATTTTCCTCAAAAATCAGTCCTGAAAATGCAAAAACGGGCCACAGAGCCTGATGACTAGTCACTAGTCACACAGACTCGTAATTGACTAGTGGAGAACATATTATGTCAGCAAGACTATGTTCTATTTAATTTGTGCGTCATTTGATTTGCAAGTCAAATCTGCAACAAAGATGGAATTATGTTTTTGTAAGTCAATCGCGATCACTAACAAACAAACACTAAGGTCATGGTTTTAACTCCCAGAGAATGCACATACTGATTTACATTTACATGCAGCCATTTAGCAGAGCTTTTATCCAAAGCGAGTTACAAATAAAGCACAGCACAAGCAATTTATGGTAAGAGCCAGCTATGTTTATAATACAATGGGATGCACAATGCTACGGTACTGATAAAATATGCGTCTTGAATGCTCTGCTTTGGATAAAAACAAAATGCACAAATGTAAATTAATTATGACAAAAAACGCTTTGCTTCCACACAACATTGTTGGATTCACAAACAAGTCAGCTGTGATGTCTGAGACCCTTGAAAAGAATAAAAAAATAATAATCAGATGTCATCCAGAGGCTAAAGTGAAATAAAAAGTGAGAAGGACAAGTGTGTTGTTAAAGTATCAATGCAAATATGCAAACACTGTTTTTTTTTTTTTTTTAACTGGCATCTTCTCTTCTGCAGCATGATGTGTTCATTATATAAGGTAAACACTGACTAGTTGGTACTTTTCTGGATGACTAATCAGCTAGTAAAAGAGTAGTCATGCAATCTCTTTTTACAACAAGGGTTTATGACAGGGTTCTTATGTAGAATAATTTTCATAGCAAAAGTTCCAATTATCTTTTGAGTTAAAACATCAAAAAGCATGTTGTTCACAGACCGTGAGCTCCTTAAGGACGAGTGGATTAGCCGACGCAGAGATTCACATCTATGAGCAATGTTGCTGTCAGTGTATCAAATTTGCATTTTGAACCACCTATGTAACATCATGAAATTAATAGGTGAAATACATCTCCAGGGCAGTTTTTAGGTTCTGCAGAGGCAGTAATTCTTGGCATGCCGGGCAACCAAATTATGCAAACTCTTAAAAGGCTGCTGCCCTTGAGATCTTTTCAACTGAGCTGTACTAAGGCAAACGCTTTGGTCATCTACATTTTGCTCACATTAGATCCATTGTGCTAAATGAATCCCAATTAATTAATGTTTTTCAGTTACAGAGATAACATAATGTGACTTTGTCTCTGTCCTAAAGCATTATTACTAACTATTAGGGGTGTAACGATACATGTATTCGTATTGAACCTTTCGGTACGAGGCTTTTGGTTCGGTACGCGGTACGCAACGGTTCGTTGGACAAATTAATTATATTTGAAAAAAAAAGTGAAAAATAATGATATGCGTTCAACAAGGAAGCCCAATAACCCAAACGACGTAACAGGCAACACCCAAAGAAGAAAAAAAACACCAACTTATATGTTTATGTTAGGCTACTCAGTCAGGCGCTCGCTCACTCAGTACGTGTAAAAAAAAAAAACACCAGCGGGAATACTTGAAACATGTCAACTCATTTACGCCGACATCACCTTAGTGTGTCAGTATCTGGGAAAAGACGAAAAAAAGGAGAAACATACACGCAACAAATTATCCCCGCAGCAGACAGACATTTCCAACGGATTCAAACAGGGCAAAAGACATCACCGCGGCGATTGGTAGGCTTCATTTATGTTATAGCCGCTGATATGAGACCTTACTATTTACCATTCATTCTATCATCACCATTATAGCTTACAGGGAATCCAAAGTGCACCCAAACACCAGACCTTTTGGTTATTGGAGGATCTTCTTTTTCTGGTCTGTTAAACACATTAGCCATTTTGCAACAAGCCTTCAGCGCGTACTGAGTGAGTGAGCGTATTACTCTGTAGTGGAAAACACAGGTTTTAAGAACATGCTTAATGTAATTGAGCCCTGTTAAAATATTCCTTCACGAGCCCATTTCAGCCTGACCGTAATTCCTGCTTTGTTCAAAAAAACATAAGCCCTATAGAGAACCAATTGAGTAAAAACACAATCAATATAAAGAGTTATAGAGTTCCATTTAAAAAAGTTACATCTTTGTATTTTTTCATAACTACTACAACAATATTTTCATTTTTTTTTTTTTTTATAAGGAGCTGTTTTTGTTTTATACAGTATGCTGCTAAGAAAACACCATAGAAGATGCGTAAAGAATAGCTCCATCACTGTTCAATGTAAAAAAAAAAAAAAAAAAAAAAAAAAACATACTTTGTTAGTTTTAATAAATAAAACACTTTTTAAAAATCAAGGACATTTATCTGCCAATTTTTTTCATTTTGCTGTATCTAAAACGCACCGAACCGAACCGTGACACCAGTGTATCGTATCGAACCGAACCGTGAATTTTGTGAACCGTTACACCCCTACTAACTATATATATAACATTTGTTTCTGTGCTGAAGTTTGGAAATAAAATGTTGTGTGACTGGTGAAAGAATAAACAATGCACCTCCTGCACTAAACCCTACCCTAAACCCAAAAGACAATGGTAACAAACACAAATGTGAAATAAAAACACCTTTTCTGAAGCATCCGTGTGATTTTATTTAGCTTTCACCAGACTTTGCACGCTTTTGTTTCACTCATACCTGAGCACTTTGCATCGCAAGTGCAATGCTGTACCAGGTAAGCTACAGAGCAAGTTCACTTTTTCAGAAAAAACATACATAAGGAGCTTATTATGTGATTGAAACATTAAAACGTGTTACTGTAGTTAACAAATCATACACTATGGTAATTTTTTTTTTTTTTTTTTTGGTCATAACCTACGTGGTATTGTGCAAGAAACTGTGCCTTTTTCTAATGAGCCTTGTGAAAAAAAAAAAAAAAAAACTATTTATGAAGTTGTATTTGTTTAACAAATAATTTACATACATTTGTCTTTAAATATGAGTTAATGTCTGGTAGAATGTTGTATTAGCTAAACATCTAATGTATTATCAATTTGGATAAAACTGCCACATAAATCAATGACTTTCAGTTGTGCTAAAAATAATTTAAACCACCATGTTATGTTGAAACTGTAATGATATGCAACAGATAATGATTAAAATGAGTTTAGAATGAGAGAATACAGTAGAGCAAGGCAGACTCTTCAGGTCTAGTGTTTTTCATTCCACATTCCACAGACACTCTTATCCTATTCAATCTATCATATCCTTTGTGAAATAAGGCTGTGAAAAGATAGCGCTTTGGATGTAGAGGAATAAGGAGAGAATGGCCCCACTGTCAGAGCACCTGTCACTCCAATGATATCTCTTGCCAGCTGGCGCTGAAACGGCCCGTTGAGTCTGTATGCCTAGAAGCCGAGCTGATATGGCTTGCATCTGGAAATTAACTGCATTCAACAGAACTGAACCATCAGAACTTTTTTGACATTAAGGCTTTTTCATTATGATCCTCGTGGTGTGCTTCAGGATAAGTTCATAGGCGTCTAGGTAATAGCCAAGCGTTGTCTGTTAATCCATTTCTGAGTTCATTTAAAACATACAATGTTCTGACCCCGATGTGAGTGTGATGACATAATTGAAATTCATAACTCTAACTTCGTGTGACCTAACCTGTCAGATTCATTTATTAGTCTTATCAAATTTCAAGTGCTCTGCAATGACTGCCCAGTTACACGTCTTGCTTTATGAAATTACTGTTCAGTGCAGTGATTTCATTGTTAAATCAAAACCCAATCACCACGTCCAATTCCCACCAAAGGAGCATATGAAGGAAACATTTGGTCCTCACCCTGAAAGTACCGTCCACCAGCTGGTCTGGGATATTAAAGAAAAGGTTGCCAGGTCCTCTATCACTTTTACTTTATTATAAACACGGGGTGGGATAACCTGTGCCAAAAGGTCCTATTGTTATGAAGAAACGTAGACAAAATTCACCATAGGCTACAAGTTATTAAATATTTTAAATTATATTGAATATATTTAATAATATTACACAGTTATTAAATAAAGACTGGACCGAATTTATATATATATATATATATATATATATATATATATATATATATATATATATATATATATATATATATATATATATATATATATATACACATATATATATATATTTATATATATATATATATATATTTTTATATATACATTATATATATAATGTTATCTGTTATAAACATATAAAATTTGCTGTGGAATTCTAAATATACTGTATGGTCACATGACAGAAATGTGCAGTTCCTTTATACAGCTTTCATATTAATGAAAACGAGACTTGAGTCTTGAATTTTAGTTTAAAAGTTAATAAAACAAATAAATCCCTCCTTATTGCTAGAATACTGTAAGATCTCAATTACAATATCACAATATCTCCGACAAGTAATTACTCTCACTCCACATTTAATTTATATTAATTTATCCGCACATTTCATAGGCTAATAAGGTTGCCCCCAACCAATTAGCAATGACCTTATTACAAGATCTACAACTTACCAAAACGGCAGAAGTCATTAGTATGTGCAGCACAGTCTGACATAAAAAAGTATCTCTTGTTCAACCACCCAAGTGTATTAAATGCATGTTTGACACACTTGTGTGCATGATGAACCAGAATAGATTGGAATTGCTGTTCCCTGACACATCCACACGGTATGATTTGGAATGCCAAACCGATTTCATAATACACTTTGGAATGCCTGCGGAGTATTTCTGCAAAGCGATCTTTTCAAAAAAATATTAAATGACTAGCAATTTATGAATGATACATATTATGGAGGAGCTAGAACAACACAAAGCCATTATTTGTATGTCAACATCCCACTCAAGACGCTTGACTAAATGTCAAACAAACAAATGTTTCCCTCTCTTGTTTTGCCATTCCATTTATTACAAATACAAGCATTACTCATTTCAGAGAGATAATCAAAAGAGTAAAAAAATGGAACAGCCATCACTCAACTTAATATATACCCAAAAGGCTTAAAATCACTGAAGCCTGGAGAAGCTGCCCCTACAAAACGGCCACAGTTATGGAATGAACTTTGATAATTGTAATTGTTTAGCCAACAGGAGCTCTCAAGCATGAAAACATATCGCTGACCCGCTATTGATTTGCATATTGACGCTTTGCAGTATCATACACTGCAAAATACATGCCTCGGGGAGTGCCCAAAGGTCAGTATTTGCATCAGACAATGTATCTGCGTTGAATAAAAACCAGGGCACAGGTGGGACTGCGCAGTGTGGCTTATATTAATGTCTGAATTATTGAACTGTGCAGGGGAATGGGGAGAAAATGAGAAGATGTTTACCCATATATTGTAGCAATTGCCTGACAAAGCCCGGCGTTGTCATTAAAAAAAAAAAAAAAAAAAAAAAAAAAAAAACCACCAACACATATTTGATTAGCTTGTACGTTGGGTTTCGTTTCATTTTGGGATTTCACTGGAACACACGCAGAGCAATTCACAGCACACCTACATAGCTTCCTCTAATATTACAAACACATAATCTGTCATGTACAGCTGTGTCAATTCCATCTATAGACTGAGAGATTGTAATTCTGCTTTGTCATGACACTGTTGTAATTTATCTTCGGCGTTGCTCAGAGCATGAGTTGTGCTTTATGGCCTCCTATTTGCCCTTTTCATTACGTTAAGATCCTCTAGACGTGGTGTGATCATAACAGATGAGATATGGCTTGACCAGAGCGAGGCATGCTTCATCTAAACAATGACTACGCTGTGTAATCACTGTTTGATCAGTTGTGATCTCTGCACCCAGAGCGTTTGACACTCCAGGTAATTATGTTGACTTGACCAAGCCAACAAACTGTAACTGTGCAAATTTGGATTATTTTGAGGGAGGGGGGATGAATTTAATCCTTTTTTCCTTACTGGAAATGAGATCTCTGTAGAGATCCTTCATTTTAAGTTAAGAATACCAAACTCCTCTGACTTAGGCTATATCTTTTACTGACTATTTTTGGTAGCACTTTATTTTACAGTCCTGTTCCTCATGTACTTACTATGTACTTATTATAGTAATTACAATAACTATGTAATAACTAGGTACTAACCCTAAACCTACCCCTAAACCTAACCCTACCCCATGTAGTTACCTTGTGTTACCAGAACTTTCTTAGATAAATACAATGTAAGTTCACTATAAGTACATGTTAGTACACGTACTGTAAAATAAAGTGCAACCCTATTTTCTTATAGCAGAGCTTTCAAGCTTAGTCCACCACACTTTGTACTTGCTTAGCAGGTGCCATGTTTTGTTCAGTTTTTATTGTAACAAACAATCAAATGTCTAAAAATCATGAAATTACGTAGACAGAATCTTATATGCAGAGTCTTATATGCAGTTATTTGTTGTTTGTAATATATTATTTTAAATATCTTTATTGTAGAGGATAATTGGGCAAAATGTAAGGCTTGCAACATGATAAAACTTATTCTTCCTCCAGTGGTTCTTGTTTTGCTGAGAGAAATGCCCTTACGCAGATCAATAATTGTAAAAGTGATCAGTCGGAAGACTACAGTATAATATCAAGTTCAGTTTAAAGTGGAAAAAGCTAAGCAGATGTAGATATTTCCTCTTGGCAAGTGAATAAGCTGAATTTATTTTTTTCTAATGGTAGATGGGCAGGGTTACATGTCTTCTATCGATTCCATGGGAGCAAGCAATTAAACTGTTCACAACCCTCTATAAAACCTGTATTTGATCACAGTTTCCTTTACAGATGGGTCAGTAGACATGCATGTATTTCTAAACAAAATAAATGTGAATGCGCAGTACAGTAGCAAATAACATTTGCGTGGGGAATGGGAAATGATTATTCCTTGTCTAACATATTTTCAATTAGTTGCTGCACAGGCATTAGACAACAGATAATTACATACAATTATTCCTGGCGCATTGTTCTAAAGTATGATAATCGAGATTAATACGGGCCAGTTGACTCCGTTTATTTCTAAAGCACCGGGGCTGCTCACTTCTTCTGCGTAAATATATAATTAATTACACATTGGCACAAATAGTGTAATTGCAATATATCACAATTAACAAAATTCCTGTTCCTCATGACAGAACTATTCATTACTGAGTGCAAGGATGTGTGTGTTTGTGTGGTGAAAAAATAAAATAAAAAAGCACTTATAAACACTATTAAGCAATTACTACAATCGACCTCATTCAGATAAAATATGCATAGAATTAACAAAAGAAGTGATTTATAGTTTTATTTAATTTATAAGTTGACAGGCTGTTGTTGACAGTCTAATACAATACTGTTCTCAATTTACATTTGTATTTATTAATATGAAAGATCATAAGCATTAAAATCACATTGAAGAATCATGAATGAAGGCATGCTAATTCTGACCCTATTCGTTACATAACCCTTTTTTTTTTTTACAATAAAGACAAGCTAGTTTATAGCTACCTGTTTAAATTAAAAACCAACTCCTCAACTGAAGGTTTATTGTGCTAAAACTGTGAGAAGTTTACAATGAGAAAAATAATAACACCCAGAGCGCGTGTTGTGTTAACTCACAAAGCAAAAACAGTAAAGCGATACTTTAAAAACACACTAGATAATGTGGATATTTACCTACAGTGGAGTGAATCAGCTTAGAAGCATCAAGTCAGCCTCAAGGACTAAAAACACAGCAGCACTGGCCAAGAAATCAAATCAGCTTCTCTACTTTCTCCGCAAACTGAGGAGAGCCAAAGAACCGCCCCCCATCATGTACACCTTCTACAGAGGCACTATTGAGAGCATCCTGTCGAGCTGCATCACTGTGTGGTATGGCGCCTGCAACGCGTCCTGCCAAAAGACTCTGCAACGCATAGTGAGAGCAGATGAGAAGATCATTGGTGTCTCTCTCCCCTCCCTCCAGGACATTTATGGAACCCGTCTTACCCGCAAAGCCCTCTGCATCACAGGTGATCCCACCCAACCATCACACGGCTTCAGCCTGCTACCTTCAGGGAGGAGACTGCGGAGTCTCCAGGCAGAACCAGCAGAATGAAGGACAGCTTCATCCACCAGGCTGTCAGGAAGCTGAACTCACTCCCGAACTTGCCCCCCCTCCCCTCTTCTGCCCCAGGCACCTCTGAACTATGACCCCCCCCCCCCCCCCCCCCCACTAATATACGATGACATGCACCAGTCACTTTGTGCAGCATTGGTCTGCTCACTACCTCATTCTCCATGGAACTGACATCATTCCACTACCTCATCAGTCAGTTAAATAAAATATCTGCTCTTGAGCCCTTTGCCACTTTAATCAGCCTTAATAAGCTTTTGTTTTTGCACTAAATAATCTTTTATCTGCACTGTTGTTCACTTCATTGATTTGCACTCTATCTGCCTTTGCCTTGCGCTGCTTTATTTAACTTTATTTTATTATATGTATTTTTTAACATTCCCTTATTGTATAGTTGTGTCTACATTTTATATTTTGCTCTAGATTTTTAGGCTTTAATGGTACTGCTATATGTGTTCACCAGGGTCTGAGAGTAACGCAATTTCAATTCTCTGTATGTATGTACTGTACATGTGGAAGAATTGACAATAAAGCAGACTTGAACTTGAACTTGAACTTGAAGTCGATTGCCATCATGACAATTTTTATTAAATTCAACACCAGCAAATGCTTTGTGTGAATGTCTCGGCAGGTAAAGACACTGTACGACCAAAAAACATCAAACCGCCAACAGTGAGCGGAAAAGCTAAATGAACCACGCATTGTTACCATGCATTAGACATTATGTAATTCTGCAAAACGTTTATATATGATTTGTAGACCATATAGTAAATGATGCGCTCAGTTATACAAGGAAATGTTCAAATGCTTTTTAACTTACCAGAACTGAACACTTTGTTCAGAAAAAAAAGGCTATTAACGTTTTATAGAAGTGTTCCATACAGCCTATAATGCTTTTGTTTTTGAATGCCTTTATAAAAAGTTATTTTCCTTGTAAAAAAAAGTGCATTTTGACGGTGTTCCAAAAGTCTTTATTGTTATGTGAAAAAAATAATGCGCTTGCATGATAGTCAGAGCATATTTTTTCCTGTCCTGCTTGCAAGCAATTTTGCTTGGATTGACACGCTTGGATTGCTAGTTTTCTTTAAAGCAGACAGACTTTGAATCTCAGTATGTGGCCGGGACACTTCTTATGGATGGGTTGTTATTTTTAAATGCAGAAAGAGAAATCAAAATCTGCATTGTGAGGTAATGGGAAAGAGATTAGTGAGCCAACTTGGTTCAATGAAATCGACATGATTTGTAAAGCTTGGTGGTTTTCCGATGATTTCAGATGCGAAGGTTGCAGAAAACACTAAGTGCTTGTGGACCCTATCAATAAAACACTGCAGTGTTGAATGATAAGTTCAGATCATTAGGACCAGCACAAGAAACCCTTATCACATGCATAAATTTGCAGTGAATTGTTAAAGCTTGTTTTCATATCAACGTGCACCTTTGTGAGTCATGTACTACTTTGGTTGATTCGTCAGTGTGAATTTCAATACAAGCCCATAATGCACAGTTGGCTTCTGACAGAAGACAGTAAGGAAAGACTGCCAGCGTTGTGTGCTGTAGTCTCTTGTCTAACTGAATGGAGTTAAATGAGCTGCCTGAAGCAACTGTACATTGGATGCGGTGACAAAAATCATATCCGCCAAGCCAGTTTTCATAATTACTGTCTCTCTTAGTACTGTGATATTTGTGCATCCCATCTGACAGCATCCCGTAACCCAAAAGAGCCCATTCATGTGGGCCTCAAGGGCCAGAGTTTACTCCAGTTTTTAGGCTCTCTGTGCCGTTTCAGTGGAGGTGTGAAACTGACATGTAAAATATTATTTTCCTCATACTTGCCTCAGAGTATGACAGCACCGTCACTCTGGTTATGTGTTGATCAATGCTGTGGTTTACGTTATACCTTTTGTTCCCTGAGATCTTTTTTTCAGGCTCTATACTGCATATGCCATAATGAGCACTCAGGAAAATGTCAGAGACAGCCATGAAGTAATTTGTTTTGATACAGAAGATTTCTCTCTCTCTCTCTCTCTAGTCGCTTACTTCTTCGCCACTGGCGTCTTAATAACAAAATCCAAATTATGTATTTCCAAGTGACAGCTGATAGAAGCGAAAAAGCAGCCTGAATAATAGTTGCATTTTATTCCGATGAACGTCCACTGTAAAATAAGTGAATAAACAGGTCTCGGAGGGGTTCTGGTGAACGAGACACTGTTTATTAGAACAATAAAGCTGCATGGTAAAGCAGTTTTATCTTATTTGTAGACATCGAAACATACAAAATAAAATGAAAAAGTTTATGATAGAAACTTTATTGCCAGACTATGTAAATATACCAACAATTCTCAAGCAATATATTATGCACAAGAGTAGTTGTTCTGAATAGCAACATTGCTATGTTTTGCCTGTAAGCACAAGATTGCTGATAATCATGTAATACTATTATATAATTATATAATCAGGATAATCATATGGTGTTTTACTCTATAATATTGTACTCCCTCCAGGCTGTCTAATATAAAATAGTCTGCAAGTAGCTGTGCTGTGTGGCAAGTACCATTAACACCTGATTGCAAGTAGTCCCTTTGATACAAACAAGTACTTGTTCAAACAGCGTTTACATGTACATTTGATAATGTCAAGGACAATAAAGCTTATTTTTCACATTTGAAATGTTAATCTTCCTGCTTAATCAGGGCTTGTGGTATCGGTAACCTCCAACATTTCATATGGTCCTATGACATGTAATTAAATATAAATCATCAAAAGAATGCCTAATCAATTGAATTCATAAAATTGTAACAATTAATCTATAATAATAATAATAGGTATAATATTAATCATCACAATCATAACATTAAGAAGAAGAAATCAGTTTAATTTACCCAAATTCCTTTTTAATGTGTGTGTGTGTGTGTGTGTGTGTGCGTGTTTCTTTGACATATAAGGAAAACACTCTATAATGACATGGGTATGACACAGGTATTAGAAGGAGAGGGTGACTTATGAGGAAGTAACCCATGTCCCCATTTTTCAAAACGCTTATAAATCATACAGAATGAGAATTTTTTTTTTTTAATTTGTATTTTTTTTTTGAGAAAGTAAAAATGCACAAAGTTTCCTGTGAGGGTTAGGGTTAGGTGTAGGGTTGGTGTAGGGCTATAGAATATACAGTTTGTACAAACATGTGTGTGTGTGTGTGTGTGTGTGTGCATCTGTGTATTTATTTATTTATTTATTTGCATGAATAATTATACATACAAGTCCAATTTCTGAATTTGAATAATTGTTCTGACTTTTTTTGATCTGTTCGTCCAAAACATCATAAGACCGTTGAAATCATAAGACCCTTGGTTCTGGGCCAGCTTTTTGGGATCACACCTCTGTGAGAGTATCTATATGAAGGAATAAATGTGCAGCTTTTTTATTTTTATTATTATTATTATTATTATTATTTTTTTTTTTTTTTTTATGAAATGATCATTAGAGCTTTGGGGATGTAGGGATGTTGCTGGGGCTGTCAGTTGAAATCTTCAAGGACATTGGTTCTAGACTCATTTTAAAAATTCTCATTTTATAAATGCCAGTGGCATAATAAATAATATGATTTCAATTGATGCAAAAACGTGCAATCCATCACCAATATAACCAGTGTTCTATTTGTCTGCCCACCCCTCTATGCAGTAAATTAGTTTCTCACAGCACCAGTGTGTATGGAAGGAGCAATCTCTTTACCTCACGCTGTGTGTGTTCTCAGGTTCATTCTCACCTAGCACACACTCCAGAGGCTTATCGGATGTGAGGAGCGCATGGTTGAGCAGCACTGGCAAGTGCAGACATCCCATTCTAGCACACTACACAGAGCGACTGAATAGAAGCAGATGCGATTGACCACTGCGCATCCAATTAGTTTACGGTTGGATCTCTGTCACCTGTTAGGATGAGATACTAAGTAAATCTGCTTCAGTATATTTGTGAACGCGCTGATTTGACATCGGAGAAATGAATTTGATCTTTCGCATCAGCGGAATGGAAAGATATTTTTGATGCGGGCTGAGGTGAATGAATAATTTATGATTTACACTGGTAATGCATTAAAATGTTTGGCTCTAATAAAATCTTTCTAGGTATAATATGCAGATTAAAAAAAATAATAATAATAATGTGTGGATGTACATAATGTAGACATGAGAAGTGTATCAAAAGGATTTCTATCTTTGAACATGCCTGAACAAGAGTTCAGTTGCAATCAAAAGTTAAATTAAACAAAGTTAAGGGACAACATTTTGTGCTTCACTTGTCAAAAAATGTAAAAAATGTAAATAAAAATAAATAAATAAATAATGCTTCCAGACTACCAGTGAAGTCATGTGGATTAGGGCCAAAGTCAAAGTGATGTGTGAAATTTATTCTGACAATTGTGTAAACAAATTAAACCATTACTTCTTTAACCATAAACAAACATGTCATTTCAATATGCTGAAAAATGGAAGATAAATAGTCAATTATTAATCATAATTTGAACTGTATAGATGATTACTGTGCAGTAAGCCATTTAATATGTTTTACAGTAGATATGTTGCAGGCATTCGAATCTCTAGCTTAAGTGTCAGGATAAGACTTTTTAAAGCAATGCACTGATTAAATATACAATAAAAGCTGCTCCCGCTGTCTCATACAAATGGAGAGGCATAAAGCACAGAGTGCAAGCATAAAGGCAAAGGTGGTTTTAATAACTTGCATTGCAAATATGTGCAGTAACATTATCAAGTATATGACATGAGGAGGATTTCAAGTGCTCTGCAATGTGCTGACACAAGCAGTGATGTGTAATTAAACTTTGAAGTAACTAATGAAGACAGATGTGGCCGGCAGAAGCTCGCGGTGGGTTTTATTTAGGGCTTGGTTGTAACCCAAGCTTCATATTAAACAGATATTAAGGCTGGCAAGATCATTCTTATTCACGTCAAAACATTTCACAAAAAGATGTAAACATAGTATATTTTAGATTTCCTGCCTGCCAGTTAATTAACTGATATAATGTTAATATATTTGCCTAGTTGATACTACTAAAATCTGCTTTGTAACCAACACAATAATGCAGGTGTCAATGTAGCTAAAGTTAATCTAAACTGCTAATAAACCATTGCTAATAAACATGTAGACAAAGTGCAAAATCTTACCTCACTACAATACAAATAAATATGGCCTAAGCAATGCTATACAATGCATGGTTAATCGAAATCACAATATGAGTTAGTATGATTACTGAATCGTGCAGGTTGAAGTTTAATTAAATAAATATATTATTCACTTGTTTTCTGTGTTTCAGAGTGGCTCTGTTCATATTAAATGCTTTTCCAAAAGCTCAGCATGTGCCCTGCGTTTGAGGCACGCGTGACGTGCATTTGGGACCGGAATGTGCAACAACCATTCTCACAAACATGTAATGATAAGTGCTTATAAATTGTCTGTTGTCAACAAAAGAGAAACTTTAAGGGCTCCCTGCAGTTTCCTGCCAAAATAGCAGCTTGACTGTTTAATGTTTGAAAATGAAGACAGTAAGACAGCCGTGAATACTATATTGGAATTTTACTTACTGGATGTTTTGTTTTTTGTTTAGTTTTTTTCTTGTATATGCAGTATTGCAATTTTAGTTACACTGTAAAATTGACAGAGTAAGCGCTCTGCAGCAAAGTTTGTGAATGTTGAGTAGCAGCTCATTGATTGCTGATGTGAAAAGAAACCAGTCTTCTGCACCATGTGAACAATGATCATTGTGTCAGACTAAGTTAGTACCTATCGCCCTGGATGGATGGATGGATGGATGGATGGATGGATGGATAGATAGATAGATAGATAGATAGATAGATAGATAGATAGATAGATAGATAGATAGATGGATAGATGGATAGATGGATGGATGGATGGATGGATGGATGGATGGATGCTGAAATGCTCTTCATGGAAACAGTACCAGTAACAGCAAGAAGAGAGGAGGGGAAGCTATTCAGTGAAAAGAGTGAAGCACTAAGGTAAGTTTAATAGGTGTGCACAAAGCATAATCCCCAATTATGAATGTAGAAATGACTGATGACTATGAACAATTGAAAATATGTTAACTTTGATTAGTCTATTGGAAACGTACTGCTTTTGTGCATGGTGTAAAATTGAAATCGTTAACAATGCAATTGTTCCCCAACACAGTTTAAAAATGTTACTAAAACACGAGTCATTTATTTAGACTAATCTTTCATGGTTTGATAGAAGTAGAAAAAAAGTCAAAATGTTAATAATGCTAAAACATCATTACATGTTTCTGTGTCTCTTAAGGTCCTTTCAAACCAAGAACAATAATTATGAATATAACTAAAGTTAGCTATATTACTGTGCACATCAACACATGATACTGTAGTATTCACTTTATTGTAGTAGTCATGCCTGCCTCTTTAAATGCTCAAGCACATTAGATACATGTATTATTATTGGAGGTCAATGTTTTTTTTTTTTTTTTTTTTTTTTTTTTTATCATTCATCAAAAAATAAAATAAATAAATAAATAAATAAAGATAAAAGAAAATAATTGGTTCAGTTGAGTGAATACTACAATGGCTGCTTCTGAAATCACACAATCCCCTGCTTCATAGTAGAATGATAGCAGAATGTGAACAGAGAAGTATGTCTGAATTCACAGTACTCAAGTCCCCGATTGACCTACTACATTTATGTACTGATATGCACATCTGATGGACACTCTACTGTCCTGTGAGTCTACAGGAGTAGATTTGTGAATGACACTAAATTGACGCCATTGCTACTGACTCTGGTAGGTCACATGACAATGACAACACGACATTACATGAAATTACATTTAGTCATTTAGCAGACGCTTTTATCCAAAGCAACTTACAAATGGAAGCAATCAAAATCAACAAAAGAGCAATGATATACAAGTGCTATAACAAATCTCGTGAAAAAATTTAATACATATACACGTTTATAACATAATTTTTGTATGACATCTAGGAAATTGTTTGTTAGAGAAAAGTACCTACTCAGAGAATATGCGATTTCAGAAGGATTTATGCATAATATCCAACAATATACTCAATGGCCACAACCTGTTGGTGAACTGATGATTTGAAGCAATGGGGAAATAAAAATGAACCTGTTCTATCACCTGCTCTAGAGACTCGCTTTCACCATTTAATTTATGAAAAAGTAACTCACTAAATGAAGCATTATTCTGCCTAACAAGTGTTAAATACCGTAAAGCTGCCTGCTTTAAATTAATCTATTGCATTTAGTGCTATATAAATAAACGTGATGTGTCTGGAGTGCCAAGTGCAGAGCTCGGATGCTTTCTGCCATTTTTGTTGTGTGTTTATTTCATTAGTAAGAGGAAAGCGTATAGCTGTGCACAGTGTTGACATTATTTATTTCTTAATTTTTTGTCAATGTTGTCATTAATGTCGAATGATCATTTCAGCCCTATTGGCAGTCACTCGTTACCATATAAATCGACTGAATGAAAATCCGCAGCTTGGACATATATATTGCATTCTCAATCGAAGAAATAAATGTATAATGTACAAGTTGATATGTATAATTTAAATTGTTATATAAAGTATCCATTTAATTTGTAAAGCATACATCCAGTCCATTACCCATTTGAGAATTGTGTGTGATTCTGTATTTGTCCACAGCAGTCATTCCACTGCTCCTGACTGAGCAGATGTTTTTATTAACAGCACGTCACCTCAAACAGACTCGCTGTGCCTCGTTAAATTTTGTTATGTCGCAGTATGCCCCTTGGCGGTCACACAACAACCATTCATGTTATGACCAGAAGCCAGTCCATGTTCAAAAGTGCCATTGCCCGAAGTAAGCAGATGTCAAGACCTTTGGGCACCATGTTGCACATAAACTTCCCACCAGGCTGCTCTCATCCCTTGTAATTGTTCCTCTGGCTACATGGCACCTCATTAGTCAAATAGAACCTCTATGAGGTATGAATATTAATCACAGACTCCACAGCAACCTGGCTCCCCATACAGCGTTAATGTTTCACATCTGTTTCAGCAGAAAGAAAAAAGAATATATACATCGTTATTCCCTCCCAAGGGTTATTCCCTTGTCTTGATTTAGAAATAATCTTTTATAACAATCAAAGATCCCACTAGATATACTGAAATCAATACAGCATTGTTTGATTCGTTTTGAATGTTATGCAATCTTTATCAAAACTCCTTCTTGTGTTGTGTATGACTTACAGTACACTACAGTTTCTCAAAGAGTTATAGTTTTAAAAGATTTCCATAGAAATTCTGATGTCCTAAAGTGTGGTTTATTCTACTGGGATTCGCAGCGGTCCCGTTGGGAACTGGGTGTTGTAAAATATCTTCTTTTTTTTTTTTTTTTTTGCTGGAATCCTATTAGAAAATTCCCATAGGCTCCACTGGCTTCAGATTATAATAGTTATTCCAGCGGGAATCCTTTAGCATTTTTGACTAGGGTTTAAAACGTTTCAAGGATCCTTTAGGGATGATCAGTGGTTGAAGAACATAAAACTGTGGTGTCAAAAAATTATTTGTTTAAAGCTCTGTGTAGTTAAATGCCGTTGTTGCCCCAGGTCCAGTCGGAATCTGCTGACGTTTTCTACATTTTCCGAGCCGCTTTTGGGGGGAAAGTCTGTGGAATTCTGCTGAATGGATTTAAATGTTAAAGCGTGTTAAACGGAGCTGAAAGAATTGCATGCTGATTGGTAGCTGAAAGCAAAATGAAATTAGCCAAACTATTTCATGAACAAACTTGCAAAGTAATGAACTATATTGGGTAGAACTATAAAAGCAGTGGGTGTTTCACGTCTGAGATTTATGCAGACAAATCACCTTTGCATCTCCACAGCAGATGTGCTTAGTCTATTTACTGGTAAGTAACACTATTTACAGACAACTAACTATTAGATGATTATAAATAAATGTATTTTATTGGCATCAACATTTGTTTGAGGAACATTTGGAAACATCCATGGAAGTTTTAGATTATACATACAGTATTCATTCTGAGTTGATTGAGGTTCTTAACATAAATTCTGTGACAGGTCAAGATTTTGTGTGCAAGCAGTTGAAAAAATCTGTAAACATACAATTTTTGGATATGCAAAATCTGAAATAGATATTTCTTGAAAATTGTCCTCATTATTAAAAGCATAGCAGCGTTGGCTTCTTAAACCTTATTGTTGCTATAAATACCATGTTTTTGTTTAATTGCTTGATTTAAGTCTTTGTATGGATCATTAGTTTCAAAATGGTTCTCAAACTGTTTGTACATCAGCGACATGTGTGTGTTAACAATTACTAAAGCAGCTGAATGATTTACAAGTGCAGCGGTATAGCAAATCCATAGTGCGGTGCAAACCAGCATGCCTTGATCTAAAATGCCGTTGGACTTCAAATAGACGCCAGAGTTTGTGTGATGTTTGTGAACGTTGTTTAGCGAGGGTAATTTCCTGAATGCAGAGCTGATCTCTTGGTCCCCTCATCAGGGACTTTTCTCTAGGTACCCTCTCTCTCTTTATCTGTCTCACTCAAACACACACATGCAGAATCACTCATGAACACACCGCCACCATCTGCTGTTCTACCCGCTAAAACGGTTACTTAGCAACTGCCATTTTTTTTTTCTCTAAATCTTTCCACTCTTTCACTGTGTGACTAAACGCAATGGATGTGTTTACTCTGCTCTACAGTAAAGAACCGCATTGTTTTGAATCAATAGAAAACACCTTAACACCTTTCGTTTGCTGTATAATGCTGAGAAGAACGAGAAGATGCGTGTGACTGGGTGACTAATGTTTCTGTGGGAATGAGAGTACTGTATCTATTCTTAACTCAGTGGGATGACCAGTGACGTGTCCAAACAAAGCATTGATATTGAGAGTGCCTAATTAAATAACAATTCTGTAACTTTCAGTGTCTGTGTTCCATGCATTATAAAATAATTGACATCGGACCATTGAATTATTGAAAATGTAATGGGCGCCTGAGGTGAAATTGTACCTCAGCTGAGATTATTCATGTTAAAATTCAACCATCTAGGATATAATATTCTGCTTATACAGTTAAAACATACAGGGTACAACTGAGGTGGGAGGGGGGATTTTTAATTGTATTATTAATTTTTTTTGTTATATTTGCAAAGAAATTATACTACCTTTATATGTGCAATTTTGTCATGATATAGTTCAAAACAGGTCAAATATATTTATTTAACACACTGCTTAGCTTTGAACTACCCTGTTGACAAGAAATGTTGAAACTATGCAGAATTAGTTATTAGCGAATAAATTAATCTAACATCTGAATGGCTTAGGTGACTCTGTCTAAGGGGGGAAAGGAGTATAAAAATACATATCACCTGTGTTTTCTTACAGTGGTGAAGATACTTAAGCTTTGAACTGTCAAAAAATAAAAATAAAAAATTATAATACTAATATGATTAGTGTCATTATACCCCCAAAATAGTAAGGTCTATCAGTGTCTATTTTAGTTATGCTGTTCATGCATAATCAAGGGCTTTTCCAAAACCCTCAGCAATCCCTCATGGTGACAAGTGCTAAAGCATAGTAAGAGAAAGAGAGTTCAGTGTGCAGAGAGCGACTATGAGTGAATGTGTGAGAAAGAACTGCTGCATTGCAGTTCAAAATGCTCACATCCACTAAAAGTATTCATCCATAATTGCCCTGTACATTATTTCAAACGTTCGAACAGGATTTATTTTAAATGCAAATATTTTGTAACATGTATTTACTGTTACTTCTGATCAGTTTAATTTGTAAAGAAATAATAATAATAATAATAATAATAATACGATTGCTGTCGATATCTGTAGAAATGGGACTATAGACTGTAGGCATTTGGGAAACTGACTACATGATGGCTGGTTTAAAGGGCTAGCACTGCAGTGACAGTGTGAGGGTTTTGCTCAGTTGTGATTTGATGCTTCTGAAGCAAGTCTTTTTAATATCATGTTTCAAAGAAGTTGTAACCAGTTGAGAGAGACTGCCAACATCCTGGACCTTGACACATAAAGGCCATTAAAGAAGAGCAGGCTAATGACTCTAATGACTCTATTTGCTCAACAGGTGATACATTACAGGCTAACGTGTCCTTGTGCCCTAATTGACCCATTATGGAAGAGCTGAACACAGACCCAGGAAGAATGCCTCACTACTAAAGAAGGCCTGCAATAAGATACAATTTCTTCATATGTTGCAGAAATAATCTCTGGAGCTTTCAAACTGACGGGTAAGATAACTAGCCGAAACCCATTGATTTATATTTAAATAATTATATGTGAAGTGCACATATTTGTATATACTGTATATAAACAGTATTTATTGACAGCTTCTAAAATGTAAACCCTTTTAGATAACGCACAGCTTACATTTAAAAATATAAAAAAACAAATCTTTACCAGGCCTGTAAAGATGGGTTGGAGCTGCTGGAAACTTTGTTAAGATGCCGCTGCAGGTGATCTAGATCAATATTCATAAAAGAACAATGAATTCCATTCAATTTTCTGCTAATATTGAAGGATGCACAATATACGAGTCAATATATACTTGTATATATTCACTACCTTTGTAAACAATTTAATAGCACTCTTAAATGTAATATAAAATTTGAAAATATATTTTAATTTTAATTTTATTTTTTGCCTTTAATAAAATTTGTTTAACATTTCTACAGTGGCTATATAAATAATTATTGGCTTATCTGTATCAAATTTTAATATTTTGAATGCCTAATTAATAAACATATGCATGTTTTGGATGTTATCATATGCAAAGTGGTTTATGCATTAAAAGAAGTCAATTCATTGACAATGCATGTTTTAGTGATTTAAATGTCAGAAACGTATGGTGGAACAACAGTGTATGAATGCTAATCAGATCACGTTCAAGATATTGATTAAAGTAGAGCAGGTGTTTACGTCTGCTCCAGAAGTCCACAGTCGGTTCTGTTCTCTTGAACATATTTAGCAACAGGCTTTCTGTGGTTTCACTCTAACACCAGTCATTACCCCCAATCTGTAGGCAGATTCATGGCTCCTGATTATGAAGCCAATTAGAGCTGTGTCATCTGTGAGCGTGAGGAGGTTTGAACACGGATCCATAAAGACGCAGTTCCACCAGTGCAACTCATCTGAACCCGCAAAACAATCAAAACTATCAGATGAATGGACTTAAGCTTAATATAAGTTGACTGTCTCTATCAGTTGACTGTCTCTATCATCTGTCTCTATCACTACCCTTGTGAAACAAAAATATATTGCAGTATATTGGAAAATATCATGTAATATATTAGGCATATATTCTTATATATATATATATATATATATATATTTATTTTTTCCAATATATTGCAATATATTGAAAGCGGCAATCATTTGTATATTTTGCAATATATTATATACTATATGTGTCATCAATATATTATTAAATATATTAAAATATATAAAATATTAGAAATAAAAAGGGAAAATAATATATTACAATATATAACAATATATTTTAAGAAATATATTGGTAAATATATTTTCCTTTCGTAAGGGTAACCAGCTTTCTGACAGATAGGCAACAGTTAGTGAGTCTGGGGAAATTCATGTCAAACAGCAGCTCCACCAACACTGGTGCCCCTCAGGGATGTGTTCTCTCCCCTCTGCTCTTCTCCCTGTACACCAATGACTGCACCTCTAATAGATAGATAGATAGATAGATAGATAGATAGATAGATAGATAGACTGGGGGTGGTGAGGTGGGGCATGCTATGACTTTTGTAAGAGATCTGACTTCAACAGGGACCCAGCTAAAATTCACATTGTTCGGGCAGGAAAAGAGAAGTATAAAACAATTATTTTATGATGGGATTCACTGTCTTTTCGATTGCATCATTGCATTCAATCAGCACCTTAGCTTATGTGAGGAATCACCCTGCTGAGCTGCATCTCCACTCCTTTCCGGCAGGCTCCTCCATCTAAAAGACCATTCTGTCTGCAAGAATGAGAAATTCTGTCTTATTCAAGACCCTTAGCTGTGGGGATTTGGAGACGTGAGGGTTAGAGAGGATGAGGTGAGCGAGAGACAGCATCCTGCTCAGTGTCAGCTTGGTAGTGTGTACCAGTGTTGACGTATACTCAGTGGACCGGAGTGTTCCACTTCTGATAGCATATCAAACAGCACATGACAAACATTCACAAGGGACAACAGAACTCTGGACTGTGTGTTATAGAGCTCAAAAATGACCACCCGCTTCTTCAGTGACCTGGCTCCCAGAAGAACTAGTCTCAGTGACATTTTAGGAAATTTCTTAAGTATTAAGACCTAGCCGTAGGCCAAATCATTTTACACTATAACACTATATTGTGATTGTATTTAAAAAATATTCTTGCATACATTGTAAATTATGTTTGTCAGTAATCATCTCTTTTGAGAGAAAGAAATAAAATGCTTGTCATTCAACATGGGATGGCAACAGTACTTCATAAAATTCAAATGTCACAAGCCTACTAAGACCTCTCAATTACATAGTTAATGAACATGTGAGTTCATGCTTTGGCAGAATTCAAACATCCATAATTTCTGTAAAATTAGGGATCAAAATTATTAGGGAAAATTAAGAAAGTGCCATGCAAGGAACATATAGAAGGTATAGGAGTTTGTGTGAGACTACATTTTCTATCACCGAGCGAGATGAGCAGCCATTCTGTTTGCTTTGTATTTCAATTTTCAAAAGACATTTCAGTACCAACCAATGTGTTGTTTGAGATGAAATACCAACCTTGATCTCAGGACAGAGCTCTTAAGATAACAAAAAAAAAAATAAAAAAATAAAAAAAAAAGTTTGCTATGTGATCTAGTGTTCTAGGCTATCCGACGTGTCCCATTAGTAATGTTAAAAAATTATGTGGCTTCTTGTCAAACAGCAAACCATTCAGTGAGAGGGGACTAGTTGTTTTCTGGAAAGTTGTTTTCATGAACTGAGCAGCAAGAAATAGTCTGCAGGATAAAAAGTTGGCAGCACCTATTTGCACAGTCTAAGTGTGCAAAAATAACACTGAATGTTATTTTCAGTAAGGGAAAAACAGCATATTTCCAGATCAATAAATACTATTTACACTAAATGCAAAAAGCAATGTTGATATGCTACTTGCACTGTGCAAATAGTGATATATTCTATTTAAACTATATACAAACGGCAGTATTTTCTTTGCAATAAATGTAAATAGTAGTTGGATGCTTTTTTATGCTTATGCTTAGTGCAAAAGGTGGCACCTGCCAAGATTTGCCCCCTCTTGAAGGCATGACGTCACGCCACATAACATCCGGTGCGTCTGGACAGGGTATCTCCAAGGTGGTGCCAGATCCAGGTCCCATGGCAGACCAGGGAGACTAGGAGGCCATGGCGGAGCAGACAGTTTTGGGGGCTCAGCACTCTGCCTGAACTCTACAGACAGATCCCTATAACACCCAGCCCCCCCCCCCCCCCCCCCCCCAAAAAAAAAAAAGAATGCTAATTGGGTTATCAGTCATACAATTTTTTACTTTGTTTATTGAGTTTTTTCTTTTTTCACCCAACAAACACAAGGATACTGATAAATGCAGGACACAAGACTCTGGCTTTCTCTGTCTTCTTTGAAGCTCCTATGAAATAACGACAGAAAATATTGTCAAGTTCAACATGATGATAAATAAATATTATTTGTAAAACTTTAGATGTCTACAATAAGATGTAATTTGTTAACATGCACGTACATTAACTTACATGAATTAACTATGAAAAATAAATTTATTACACAATTTATTCATCTTTGTTAATGTAAATAAAAATAGTCATTCATTGTTCATGTTAGTTCAGAGTGCATTAATGTTTACGATTAATTAATGAACTACGATTAATAAATGCTGTGAAAATATTGTTTATTATTATTTATGTCATTTATATATGTGAACTAATGACCCTTACTGAAGAATGACGGCAGATGAGGCATTAAGTGCCTGACACTGCGACCAACTAATAATTTTATAGAGTTTAATGTAGCAATGTGATCAGTTTTAATCGTATAACTGTCATTAGATTTGAACAAAGAATTTTTTTTTTTTTGTTGTTGATTTTTACCAAGCTTTTTACGTAGATTTTTACAAAGCTTATCGTTTTGAAAAGTGAGTGATCTTATCTATACACAAACAGCTTGTAACACTCCAAAGAGAAAGAAAAACTTGTAATTTTATCATATGACCCCTTAAACATCTTTAATGATGACTAGTTCAACCACACATTGGTGGGTGAAGTTAGTAGTAACGAGTCAGTCTATTTGCACTTAATGTAAGTAGATACTCCGTAAAATGTTTACAACTGATTAATGAAAGTAACGAACTAGCACTTTGAATTTCAGAAATTGAAAGGACATCTAAAAACTAGGCTAGCCACTGTTCCAGCATGCAGTTTGGCAGCAGATGAATCAACAGACTTTGCTCAGTTTTGTATCTGGGTGAGATTCAGAAACTTTTGAGGTTACAAATACAAAGAATTGTTAGCAATGCTTGCTTCACTAAGTAATTATTGGACATGTTTGCCACTTGTTCGTTCATCAAGCAAAGACATGAATAATAAGCTTCTTGTTTCTGAAATGTGAAAAATCTCCCAACTTTCTGGCATTCACTGTAAATTTCACCAGCAGGAACTATGCAGCAATTTATCAGATGTACCTCACGAAAGTTGTGGAAATAGTGGTCAACTTTATTTAAACACTAATGAACCAAATTTTGTTGGACTGTTAGATGAATTGTATTGCACCTACGGATACCTTGTCCTGCACCGTGGGAGAGTTGATTTCTGCCTTTACTCAAATGAGCTACTTTTCTAAAAGACTTTCTAGATATACTTCCCAAAATAGTTCAATCCCTTGATAACATTGGCATGGGAGAGAGAGTTCCAGTCTTGAAAGACAAGGAGAGGAAAACCAATCGTATTTATTATTATTATTATTATTATTATTATTATTATTATTATTATTATTATTATTATTATTTTATTTTTTTGCAAACATCACAGTTTTTTTTTTTTTTTTTTTTTTTTTTTTTTTTAACAAGCTGAACCTGCAACTTTAAAGTGACAGAAAACACGTTGATTGCCTGTTGGGCTGCTTGAGTGTCAGAGGGTGTAAAGAGAAGGTATGTCGTCCCCTTGGAATTATAAGGTTATATCTGCGTTCTGAATAGTTTTGAGATATTGAGCTTCAAAGTTGTTGTGTTCCATAGACTTCTGTAAATAGAACTTTATTGTTTTTTCAATAAAAAAATCCCAAAATGTACAAAACTTAAAATAAAACATCACATAATGTAAATAAATTGTCACAGAATAAGAAAATGTGAATAACTCAATTTTGACAAAAATGTCAGATAGAACCTTATAATTCCAAGGGGACGATGTTGCAATTACCAACCAAATTAAAATTGAAATAAATTTTTCATATTTCGCTGGACATTCCAGTAGACAGCCATTCACTTTCCCTGTGAAAAAAAAAAAAGAAAAAATCATGCGCCACAGCATTCAGTTTGTCCTGCCATTGACTTGAACATGCTCTTCATATTTGGATAAATTTGCAAATGCACACATTTTCTACAGTGACATGCATCAAGTCGTGCTTACTTGTGCGATAACTGTTTTGGAGCCAAATTTGACCAAATTTGACCCGACAACATAAGTTGGTTGAATACTCTATGCAAAAGAAAAGTAATTTTCTATCTGTCATAATAATCAAAACATAAACTGTTAATACCATAATATTTTGGTTGGTTTGCATTGGTGACATCATAAGTAAATTATATGAGGGCCATGAGATTTGCGCTTGGACCTGTGGTCATATATCCAAAATGGTTAGTGCAGTCGTGCACACTTTTGGCTTTCAAAAAGCTTATTCATGTGTCTGGATTGCAGTGGTTGAAAGATGCTGCACTGTATAAATATGCTGCATTTTGAATTGCTATAAATGGTGCTATAAACAGATGCAATTAACTCCACTTTTGTAGTTACCTTTTTTTTTTTTTTTTTTAAGTGTTGAATTAATTACTCAGCACATTAAAAGTGCTTTCAGTAGTTTGGTGCTAATCAAAAATAATAATAATAATAATTACACATTAAGAAATCTGTGTTTTTGTGGAGAGTCTGAGTCACATCTATGATGAACACTGTTCTCATAATAGTTATTTAAAACGCACTTTGTTTAGTTTCAGCAAATATCAGAGAGGGCCAACATTAATATCGGTACACCTGGATGGACTTTTTGGAATTATACTTTTTCTTTTCTTTGTCACAATTTAGGAGAGCTGCTAAAAATCTGAAACAAATTAGCTATAGAACTCAATGAGCTACCATGTGCAAAAGATGGTAGATTTTGTGCACCAGCCCAGCAATTGATGTTATGATTAATGAATATGTAAACAGTATATTACAATCCTCTAATTTGTAGAACTCCTTGGATTGTACTCACAAAGCATGCTGGTGCTGGGAAAGATTGTTTAGAGTGTTCACATACCAGCCGGATTCTTGCAAAACCACCCTGAAACTAATCAAATGTCGCCCAGAGGCTGACAGAAACTATAAGTGAATAGGACATGACTGTTTTTGCACTATTTATGACAATGCAAGCAGCATGGATCTGTCAACGGAGATATGATATGCTTTTGTTTCTCAGCCGCATCATCTCATCTGCCTGGACATTGTCTCCACTCACAAAGTCTCTGTCAAAGCAGTGCTGGACTTGCCAGAAATAGCAAAGACTGCTGATGTTGCATGTTATACAGTGAGTAATTTGCATGTAGAAGACACAACTAGTCAACTTACTTTTTTGTATGAGTAGTTGACTGATAAAAAATTCAGCTGTTTTCAAATCTGTCGCGATTACTTAGCTAGCTTGTGCTAACCAAAAAAATAAAAATAAAAAAAATAAAAAGTTCTTGAAAAGTTTTTGTTGCTAAAATCAGTTTCCCATGTCTTGACTGACATCTCTCATTTCCCCATGTTGAGACAAATCAGGAGTAAGTGCAGAGGCATTGTGTGTGCTGTGTGAACGTGATCTTACAGTAGTTCTAAACTAAATGTGAACATGTATTTATTCATCTCACCTGCTAAAAAACAGATTCAGTATTCCTCAAAATGAATGAAAACTGTCAAATAAAAACTCTGAATATTTTACAAATCAGCAATAATAAAATATGTTACATTTGACAAATATACTTAAACCCACACATATATATATATATATATATATATGTATGTGTCATTTATTATGGAATGTATTTATAAATTACAGAGCATGACTGATTATGTTTCATATTATTTATATATTTATTTGTCTGCTTATTTTATGGATGTAACGGATTTTTATGTTTAATTTAGCATGTTATTTGCAGCTAGTCTTACTGTATGTAGCTATTTCATGCACAAGAAGGAATAAAATGTTGAGTATGTCTCTTGTCTCTCTCATGTTCTATGGGTGCATACTGTCTTCCACAGCCTGATGGAAAAGGTCAAACTAGCCCTTCAGATGACATTTTCACCCACTCCATCATGCAAATATGGCCCCCATAAATCAGTCACCTTTTCATGAGAACCGCTTTTGTCTAGGCCATCGCTTCTTCCAGCGCAAATACCTAGCCCTGGAGAGCTAACCCGCTGTGGCAAACATCAGGGCAAGAGACTCTACTTGCCTGGACAATGGTCCCATTGAACTATGCCATCATCCAAATGAGAAGTGACATTATCCACCGTGACCCAGACGGAGCTGATGAGAAGATGGAACAGGTCCAGAGGGTCTTTGGCTGTGTAGTGTGACCTACCACCATCTTCCTCTCTCAAAACAAATCAGACAGAATCGCAGTAGCTCTGTTGATATGAATCTTAAAGCATACAATTTTGCTTTGTCGCCTCAAATTATGTGTACTGAAAATATTATATATTTTATTTGACTATAATTGACTACAGTCCCTCAATATTTACAATGTTGGAAGAAAATGGACTTATATTACTAGTGCTTACAAGTAAGTATATGTTTTAGACATGTTGAGTCTTCATGCTCACTTGGGTGGCACAGATTTGAGTTCGGGTTTTATTATGTCCCAGTTTCACACCCTTTTCTGATTTCATTGTAATAATTTGTTTAAAATATTAAAATGTTATTTAATGATACATCAATTCAAAACAACAATGACTATTATGGCTCAAAAACAGCCAGTAAGTTTGTTCGGAGTGTAAAAAAAAAACATAACATAGGAAAGGCTTGGTCAACCAAAATGTTATTAAACACTTAGTCACAGAAAAAAAAAAATAAAAATTAACTCCAAAGGCAGTCACGCAGTCCATGACGGACAGATTGGGAAAGGTAATTTGCACTTGCAAGATAAAAAAAGAAGAAAAGAAAAACATTTTCTGTAGATGAAGCTCATTCATGAATGATAGACATATAACCCTGCCTTCCATGGTTCTCAAAGATTAATCATGAAGGCCTGGCGCCAGATGTTCCACCGTCTCCAACTGCCTAGGGTGATGGAGGATCTCAACAGGGTCTGACTCTACAATATGGACACTCTGGAGCAGTTTAAGCAAGCCAACACTAACCAGGGCCTCTCAGTGCCACTACCCGTTTGAGGTGAGAACACAAGATGATACCAGGACTACACGAAGGCTATAGAACCTAGTGAATGTGTTAGGGGTCACCAAGCCTGCATCTCTACAAATATCTGTCAACGAGGCACCACGAGCCAGCACCCAGGAGGATGCAGCACTTCTAGTTGAGTGAGCTCACAACCTGAATGGGCAGGGCACACCCTGTGCCTGATAAACCAGGGTTACGGCATCCACAATCCAGTGGGCCATCCTCTTCTTAGAGATGGCATTCCCCTTCTGCCGGCCTCCATAACAGACAAAGAGCTGGTCTGAGATCCTGAAGCTTTGTGTCCTAGCTTCTCATTGCTTGGATTGGACAGAGGAAAGCCAGGGCTGGGTCTGCCTCCTCGAGGGGCAGCGCTTGCAGGTTCACCACTTGGTCTTTGAAGGGTGTAGTGGGAATCTTGGGCACATAGCCGGGCCGGTGCCTCAGGATTATCTGGGAGTCAGCCGGCCCAAACTCTAGGCATGAATCATTGACCGATAATGCATGCAGGTCCCCTACCCTCTTGATGGAAGCCAGTGCAAGTAGGAGCAGAATTTTCAATGAAATAAACTTTCTCTCAACTGAATGCAAAGCCCTGCTGTAATGATTTAAGCACTAGAGTCAGGTCGAAAGAGGGTTAAGATAAAACGGTATATAGGGGGGCCGGGAAGAATTTAACCTCCTGGCCCAATAAGGAACCTGATGACGAGGTCATGCTTACCTAAAGACTTCCCATTCATGGGGTCATGGTACTCAGCAATAGCGCCAACCTGGACTTTGAGGGTTGAGGGAGACAGCCTTTACTCCAGCCCTTAGTGCAGCATGACCGCAATCGGACATCTTCAGGGGTCTTCTCGGCGAGAACACCAACACTCAATTAACAGGTTACAAATCAAGGCATGAGCGTGTCTCATAGACTGTGCTCTTGCCAAAGTTATGGTGTTCACTACCTCCTGGGGCAGGTCACCTAGAACCTCCGCGTCCCATCCTGGGACCAGACATGGAGATTCCAAAGGTCTGGACCCGGGTGCCAAATGGTGCCGCATATCTGAGTCAGTAGATCCTTCCTCAGAGGAATCGGCCAAGGAGGAGCTGTCGCGAGGAGCACTAGCTCGGGGGACCAGGTCTGAGTGGGCCAATACAGTGCTAGTAGCAAAACTTGGTGCAGTGGTTGTATGCCAATGTGCATTGGCTTGTTTAGTTTACACTCGAAGTGCATTGGTCTATCGAAGCGATCCTGTGACGTTGAGAGTGACCAACTGAAAGGGAAGCAAAGTTACACAGAGCTACAATAACAAACCACTAAGCAGCATGGCAAACAGGAACTGGAAACTCAAATTAGTCAAACTAGTTTTAGTTTCAGTTAATTAGTTACTGTTTAGAAGGTACTTATTCATCATGCATTTATTAATTCATGTGTAGAGGCTTATTAAAATATTGTGTTTTGCGTAGTACCTTTTTTTTTTTTTTTTTGCTTGAGCAAGTCAACCCTTAACACACTAGTATGCTTTCAGAATCTGAAATCTGAAATCTGTTATTTTTAATTAATAATATAGGATCATTTTTCCTGCCTTTTCTACCAACCACAATTAGTTCATTGTTAATAACTTGCAGTGTTTCTTTTCTCATATTTTTTGTCAACAGTATGTTGTTGTTTTTTTATCTGATTAATTTTCATAATGATGCATCTTGCATCTTCTCTTTATTATTTTTGACAAAATAAATAATAAGAAACTCTTCATTATGTAACATTTTCGTCAGCACTTTCATTAACAAGATTAACACCGGTTCTCCCAAACTGCGCAGAAAACAATGCCAGCATCTGAAGGGCTGATAATTAGCATCTCAAAAATGTTTCTCTCATCTGCAAAAGAGGAGAAAGCTCCAAATACACCTCCATAAAGAACACGGGACACATTTCTGCCTTTGGCAAGAGGACAATGTCATTGAATAATGATCTTGTAGGAATCCCCTGGAAAGGAGGAGAGCTATCAGCACTGCTGTTGCAAACCTGAGAACGGTAACATTCAACTTTTCATCAGGTAATTAAAGCGTAAGGACACAATAAAGGTTAGTTTAAGATCATAACTCAATTATCCAAGCCCTTTTCTATTCTTCTCATGAACCATTGGCTTTTTATTTGCAGTTTTTTGGGATCGTTATGACTAATAACATGCAAAGGTGCTTTGAGGCATATCACAACTGGTGACGAAATACTGTTGGCAAGCTTTACCACAAACGGCAATGGCTATCCACAGATAGAGACATTACTAATGATCTGCACATTGCCACCCTTCTGATAGGTGCCCTTGTCATATGGAGTATGTAATTAAAACAAACAGTGAACAGGCCCTGTGGTCAGCACCACTGCTGTGACTGCAATAACTTCTGACAGGTACACTGTAAGGGGCACACATGATTTCAAGCCGTTTTTAGTTTGCCAAGGTAATTCTCTAATGTTTTGAGCCTCTGAGCTCTTCATTCATGAGTTAAGTTTGAGGAGTTTATATTGATTTTCTGCTCAACCACAATGGAACTGACAGCACTCCTTCAGAATCTTTGCATCAGATCAATTCTCTATTTAGTCAGATATTCAGTAGAGTAAAAGCTTGTTTCTCTGTAAATTAGCTTGGGTTTACCACTTGCAGAAGTGTTAAAAAGGCACTCTGGCTCCCTTACGCTTGTAGTCTAGGAGACTGTAGCTGCGTCATGACTACGACAAAGCATAAAAAAAGTTTGAACAGCTGAGATCAGGGAAATTCGAAGGTACTCTCAGGTGTTGTGAAAGCAGGCCACGGTGATGCACATCACTGCAGTGCCTGAATTACATGTTCAATCGCACACACGCATGCGCCAACACCCTCTTGAGGACATTACTCATGCTTTGTGTGAATTAATCATCATAATTAGCAGACCTTGTAGTATGCAACTTTTAAAATAGAAATGGCCTCACAGTGATGTAGCACTTTCTATTAAAATCGAAGGGGAACATGCTCGTGTGTGTGTGTGTGTATATATGTTGTCCTCTCTGCTGTACCTTATCGGGTTGAGACACTGTGTGTTGACCTTGTATCCCGTTTGTGCTTATTTAGCTGTGAATTGGCACAAATTGTATTTTCCTGTTCTCATGTACTGCTTTGGTTCTGCAGTTTATTTATTTTTTATCACATGTTACCCCCCAGTCCTACAGTGCTGAGACTAAATGACTCTGCAGCATGCTTAATGTGATTTACTCAACTAGGACATACATGGACCTCAGACATCATTCCTAGCAGTTCGGCTAAGGATTGAGGATATTTATTTAATATTTATTTATTCATTTGTTTATTTATTTTTAATTAGCCTATTTTCAAAAACATAGTGGAATGTTCCACTAAAAAAGTGCATTTGGGCTGACCTCAGGTAAAATTTCAATTATATTGTGGGATTTCAGCAAAGGTTGAGACTTTTAATTCTATAGAAGCTAGTACTGTGCGTCATTATTTAACACGTTCATGATGGAATAGGCTGTAGAAAACAAGGGCATAGGAAAATATGTCTATACGTACATGTTGGCAAAACAAATCTATACATTAGAGGCAACACTAGAGGCAGTAAAACACCAACTTTTATTGACAAACAAATTATGATTACAGTGGCAGTTCTTTGCACAATACCATGTTATGACCTCAAAAACTTTTACTTTTTCAAACTAATGCATTTTGACATTTATATCATGTAAGCCGCTCCATATGGACTGCTTTTCTAATGGAGTAAACTTGCTCAGTATCTCACCTGGTGCATCATTGCACTTGCGATGCAATGAAACGGGAGTCATGAAAAGAAGAAATTAAAGACTTGTAGATGCTAAAATGGAAGTTGAATTCTACAATGACATCATTAAATGTGTTTTATTTTGCATTGTTTTTATTTGTATGTGTTTGTTTGTTTTACACTTGCTATCAGTTAGGTTGAAGGTCAGGTTTAGTTTAGGTTATACGTTCTTTTCGAATATGATAACCTTTTAGTACCACTCTCTGGACATTTTATTTTTGAACAACTGTGATATGCAACAACCAATGTAATAAAAATAAAATTGTCAACTTCATGTTTATCTGTTTTAGATAAAATTGGATGGCTTTTAGCTCCACTCACTGGACATATTTCATTTTAAAAGTGTCATGCAGGAAGTAACTTGATATAATTTTGCCGAAATATTACCTCAGGCACATTTTTTTTCCTATGAGCCTGGGTTCCTTTTGCCCATAAGCAACTCAGTACTCTTATTAATGGGACAAACCTCCGGAGTAATCTGGGGTTTTATGTATTGCTCAAGGTCATAGTGCTCACTGTTCATGAATTGCCCCTTACAGGGTTTGAACCGACAACCTGTCAGTGTACAGCTCAGATCGTAGAACAGATCTAAACCCTATGGCAACCCCTTGTGCCTTGACAAGGTTAAACTAAAGCTTACAAGAGTAAAGCAGATCATCTTGTTGGGTAAAATATATTGCCACTTGGTAAATGCTATGAGCAGGAGCTTATATCTTTGTGGTAAACTCCCTATTTGTTATTTCAGCTGTAATGTTGTCTATACATTGGGGCTACTTTATAGGTTGAGGAAGTCTAGTTATGTAATTCCTCTGGCTGAAATCTGTTCCAGCTCTACAATGATTTATGAATAGTTCAGCCGCGCCCGACCCATTCATGTTCCATTCCTCCTATGTGCCTTCCTGGTGTCTTTGCTGAGAGACAAAGCAAGCACAGTTGTTTCTTAGCATAGTTAAATGATGCATGTTAATTAGCATATTCCACTATCCTATTTAGTGTGCAATTTACTATTAGATTCCAATAATGTGTCACCAGATGGTATAAAGTTTCACATGGATTTTGAACTTGTTTATTTGGGCTTCCTTTTTATAAGCTAATGCTACACACAATTGCTTCTCCAATAAAAAAAAAAAAAAGGAGTAGACTGTGCTGCTTTTCTTTGGACTTTTTTACATTTAATAACAATAGTATTTGGTGTGATTTAGAGTTGAACATAGCCTGGACATTGATAAAACGGTGATTAAACGTTGCTTAACAAACTTTGTGCATCAAAGTAACTTTAATGAGAAAATCTCCTCTTTCTCTTGATTTCATCAGTCTATTTCAAAAGCTAAGAGAAAAGTTAGTGTTTTACTATTAAATAAGTACATTTAAATAGGATCAATTTAACTTTCACTCAAGGTTAGATTCTTAGACAAGTGGTTTTCGACCTGTGGGTCGTGTCCCCAAAGTGGGTCGCGATGGTATTGCAGGTGGGCTGCCAATTACTATTAAAATAAATAATAATATTGTTAATATATGTGAAAATGTCTAAGTCATAACTAGAGGTGGACATAGATTATTTTTTTTAATCTAGATTAATCTCACTGTGATCTTGAAATTAATCTAGATTAATCTAGATGAATCTAGATTAAAATGGCTCATTCGAATTCTGCCAAAGGCATTCAGAATATGTGTTACCCAAATAAAATTGACAAACAGTAAGTCTTTGAGAAGGGGTTTATCAAGCTAGGTGGTGCATTAGAAAAGGGGCTCATCTCCTGTTTCCAAAATGTATCACAAAGTGCTTGAAAAAGCTGTAAACTAATTCCACATCGCACAAGGTGCAAACAACCTTATGCCTGTTTCACACCAATGTTTAAGTTTTTTTTTTTTTTTTTAGTTTGTAGGTGTCAAGGTACAGAAACCAAATAATAGCACTGGATAGTCTTCAATGTAAAAATGAAATATACAATCAAACCTACATTTATTCAGACACCTTCAACATTTCTCACATTATTACAGTTTTGCTATATATATCAAAAATTATATCTGGTTTCTGAATAATTTTTGGTTTGACTGTTAAAACTACAAAGAAATTCAGTCAAGAGCAGTGAGTGATTTTCATTTTCATTTCCTTGGATTAACATTACAGCAGCCAGTAGCTAAATTAGACGCGGTCACTTTAAGAGAAGATGAATGCATCCAATATAATACACATCCCATGTTTTTCCTCACTGTTTACTTTCACTTAAGAAATAACTGACAGTTTTTTCGAGCATAATTTCCAAGGGAGATATTTTGACATATTTTGTATGTATTTGTCGGCACAAGAGCAAAAAGAAGCAAATTCGATGTTCTAGTGTTTTGAGACGCCTTTCTCTGCGTGAGCCCTGAACACCAGAACACCGTGGTGTTGAATTGGGCTCTTTCACATCTTTTTGTTTGTTCAAACTGCGATTTGCATTTGTTTGTTCGGGTGCAGGAGGAACTTCGAGGTGAACTTCGCAGAAGAGAGCTCGGTTCAGTGTCGCTGTCCGTGATACGCGGCTCTCTCTCTCGTGCGCACCTAACGGCACGCGGTACTCTGTTCAGCTTTTCCGCGTCTTGTGTTTGGATGCTTTAATTTTTAAATCGACAAGCGGTAAGGCTTAACAACACGTGAGAAAGATAAGCTTTCGTGACGATGCGCAGCAGTGGCCCGTCAACTGTCCTGAGCATCTTTTAGGCTGTCCTCAGCGAGTCAGTTATATAAAATATCAAGGTGAAAGTCATCATAGCTTGCTTAGTATAGACCCAGCTCCCAACCCAACTTTGAGAATAGATTAACGGCGATATTTTTTTTATCGCCCGATAAGAGTATCGTGTTAACGCAGCACGTTAACGGTGATAACGGCCCACCACTAGTCATAACATAATAACATTATTTCATGTATACAATTAAAAAACAAAAAATATTAAACTGTAACTATGCTTCCACTATTCGAGCTTGCTGATTGGTTAAAGAATAAACCACCAGTTTATCTTAGATATTTTTGCTGCATGTGCTACAGAACAATCAATTCAATCATGCATAAATGGCTGTCAACAGGGTTAACATAAATTGCTGTCAACATGTTCCCTCCCGCTGCTTTGCAATCTAGCTTCTGAGAACTAAGTTATTAACCCAACAATAGCGGGGTCAGTTAATTAAGTTAAAACGAGTTAAAAATTAAGTTTAAAAAATAAATAAATAAAATAAATAAAATCGAAAAACTACTAGTACTTTTAACTACAATACATTAGTTATAGTTCACTCCAAAATGAAGATAATATCATCATTTACTCGCCCCTGAGTTTGTACCAAATCACTATGAGGTTCTTTCTTCTGTTGAAACCAAAAGAAGGTATTTTGAAGAATGTGTGTAACCAAACTTCTGTAGTTCTGTAGTCTCACACCTATTGGTTCCCACATAGCAAAAGGACTTGGTCCAAATGTGGCCTCAAGGTGGCACTGCTGGCCTCCTGTCGGCAATGGCATGTACCCTTTCAGCCAGAACTGGGCCATGTGTGGCAATGACGGCACGGCGGGGATCAGTCAGGTGATATGTGGCCCAAATCAGGCTAAGATCTGGCAGCATATTATGTGACCCATGATAAACAAGATAAATACAATATTGCATGATAATGGTTAAATGATAACATACATTTTAATGAAGTGTAGTATTGCTAAAATGCAAGTCAAAACAGAATGAAACATTATCATTTAAAAATTAAGCAAATCAGTCAAGTGCATTAAACTCTTGGACTTTTATATTATTATTATTGTTACAAATAATCTTAGAATCCTTACAAGAAAAGAAAGAGAAAGAGAGAGAGTGTTTAACCTTTATCATGTAATATTTATTTGGTTTACTATGGGACAGACACAGATCTATAATCGAGAGTGGGGGCACATCATTTTTATTAGTATGCTGTCATGAACATGCATTAAATAAAATGGTCATGAAAGTATTTTTATTTAAATCCTGTATCCCTGTGATGCTTGGTGCGAGGAAATCCAAATTCAAAGCGCATTCATTGGCGATATGTATATCCTTCCTCTGTAGCTATAGTGACTATTTAAAAATGTGCCGTTAAGAAGTTTTTCAACATGTTTTATGGCAGCGATATCAAACTCATTGGTTCTCGCCGGTTTCGTCAGACATTGCGACATGCCGCGTTTCCGGTGATGCGTGTTTTGAACAGGCCGGTTGCCGCCATCTTGTAGCAGAACTTCACTTGCGTTAGCATTCCTATTGACTCTTATTCATTTTGGCGTCACTTTGACAGCGAATAACTTTACATCTGAGGCGTTTAAAGACTCCGTTTGTCCATTATTTAATTCTAAAGATACACGACAATTTATAAAGGGCTCCATTACCTTCTACATTACATTATGGCCCCGTAGAAACATTTTTGTAAAAATAGGCTAACAATTGCATCATAACCACGCGACTCTCTGTCGCATTACCGTACAGACAGGAGAAGAAGCTCGCAGGCAATTAACTTAATATGGCGTACTGGCGTTACATTTTAAAATACTATACAAAATAATTAATCAGAATACTTACTCCTGCTCACTCACGCCAAAGAGCTCGCCGTCTCTGCAAGATTAACGATGGCAGTTTGCACGCACAGCTACTAGAAGATTTACATTTGTCAGACAGGTTGCTGACATCATCAAGCTTAGTTTGAGTCTGCGCGTCAGAAACGGAAGTGCTAAAAAACGCTAAAAATGGGCTTCACTTGTCTCAATTGAGTTCCAATGGGGTCGTTGTGTCCATTTCTTTTACTGTCTATGGTTTTGAATGAGAAATGCGCGCCTTGACGGAGTGGATCGGGGTAGTATTTTCAGCATTTAACAAAAACAAACACTTAATGTGATTAAGTTACATTTGTCTATCTGTTTCGTTTATCTTATACATTGCATATTTTATACACTCACCCTTTATTTGTTGATTTGTCCTTTATAAAAAATAAATAGAAAAAACAATGCAATACATTTTTTTTTTTTTTTTTTTTTTTTTTTTTTATTGCACAGTTACATTATTTGTGGGTTTTAAGTCTGATTTTCTATTCAGTTTAATGTACTTTATTGGCATAGTTTGTGTCTACATTAAAGCATGTCACAAAATGAATAATTGCGATCATAGTAATATACAGGGTAACAATATGAAATATTGAAATTCCCAGAAACAATATAGTGTTGGCCCAGATACGGCCCATATCTGGCCTGCATGAAATCCATTCAGTCCGGATCTGGGCCGACACTGCTTGCTGTCTGGGTTGGGTCTGGGCTATATAAGGATCAGGTTTGGCTCAGATTTGGGGATTCTGAAGGCTGAGAATTGGCACCAATAATAAAACCTGTTTTGGCCCAGTTCAGGACCAGCTAAGGCTGATTAACTGGCTGGAATCGGGACAGTTCTGGCCTATGTGTGGCCCGAGTCTTTAATCTAGTTCTGGGCCACTTCACAGCCATCATTCTTTGTTGTACTTGGGCCGAGGGGAAAGTCATTGTGTGGATCTGGACCAGAAAACATTTGCTATGTGGGTTACTGTTGATAAAGCAATAATTGTCTGAGATTTTAACATTCACATTGATAATACAAATGATGCATTAGGATTTGTGTTTACTGACCTAATAAACTCTTTTCGAGTCAAGTAAATGTCACCGGGCCCACTCATCATTTTAATCATATGTTAGACTTAATTATCCCATGGAATTGATCTTAGAATTGAATTGAACTGCTATAGATATCGTATCTCAAAGTGATGCTGTTACTGACCATTTCCATGTCTCATGCATGCTGCATATTACTGATATTAACTATATGTCTTAGCATTAAACCTCAAATGTCACTTTAATTAAATAAATATAATAATAAACGTGAAGGGCTTTGTGTAGATCACCAATTAGATCAAATCGAACTACTGTGGACTGTGCGTACTTACCTAATATAATAAATAAATACATACATGCATACACACAATCATTCAACCAATAAATCAATCAATAAATAAATAAATATAATATTAAACAGGTTACACTTTAAAATTCAAATTGACAATCCATAAATGCTACCTTAATTAAGTTTAATTAAGGTAGCATTTATGGATTGTCAATTTTAATTTAGTTTAGTTTTAGTATAGTCAGTTTGCCATGAAGGACAACAATAAAATTAACAGTCATTTGTAGTAAATGAGTAAAATTAGATAAAAAGGTCACAGATTGTGCAGCAGTAAATGATGGAAAATATAATTGCTTCAATATTGCAGTGTCTTCAACATATGGTGAATTATGGCAAATGTCTTTTGTTTCATTAACTGTGTATTCTCATGCAAATAATACAAACATTTTGAAAGAGAACAATGCAAATAACTGTGTAAATGCTTGAAACAGAAACAGTGTTGTTTTTTTTGTTGTTTTTTTGTAGTGTTCTCACATAAAGGACCACCAATCCCGAGTTTCAGATATAGTCTCATCGTTTTACTGGCTGCAAGCAGGTGTCAATCAATCACTGGGCGACAGTGCAGTGGTGGAGGTGGATTGATGGGAGTGTGCCACTGCTCTCTGCCAAACCTCCTCTTGTGCATCAAATATCCTGGCTCGCAGAAGCCTGCGTGCCAAAGGACAAGGCATCCGTCAGGCAAGTGTCACTGCTAATTACCCGACAGTTCCTGAAAATTGGGTTTTAATTCAAAGAAAAATAGGATACCCAGCATCCCCTTCAAAAACCAATTTGGAGAGCGGCATGCCGTATTGCTCAGTCATGATCGAGTTAATGCCTTTGGAGTCAGTTATCATTAATCAGATTTGGTGGGAATGAATTAACTTACAGCTACTGGGTGTCATCTAACCCTATTGGCTGTTTGTGTGTGTAGGGAGGTGCATGAAGTGTTAAAGTGCACTCTAATGTTGATGAATGAGCATTTGATAATTTGAATCTGTTCGGATCTGTTCTTCACACCAAGCATCACATGGATACAGAGGATTTAAATAAACAGAAGATACTTTCACGATCATTTTATTTAATGATTGTGAATGACAGCATACTAATAAAAAATGATGTGCCCCATGGTAAACCAAATAAATATTACATGATAGTGGTTAAATGATCTCTCTCTCTCTCTCTCTATCTCTCTCTCTCTCTCTCTCTCTCTCTCTCTCTCTCTCTCTCTCTCTCTTAATGTAAGGATTCTAAGTTTATTTGTATCCTACCAAGAATAATATATACAATTTAATAAAATTATAATTAAGTTCAGTTTAATGCAGTTGACTGATTTGCTTAATTTTGAAATGATAGTGTTTCATTCTGTTTTGACTTGCCATTTCAAAGACTACATTTAAACAGTACTACACTTCATTCAAATGTACTGTATGTGATCATTTAAACAGTATCATGCAATATTGTATTTATCTTGTTCATCATGTGTCACATAATATGCTACCAGATTTTAGCCTGATTTGGGCCATATATCACCTGACTGATCTGGGCCACACTCCTCCCACCAACAATCGGCCCTCATATTGTTTGCCGGATCCACACCGTGCCATCATTGCCATACATGGCCTAGTTCTGGCTAAAAGGGTACATGGCATTGCCGACAGGAGGACAGCAGTGCCAGCTTTAGGACACATTTGGGCCAAATCTGTTTGCTATGTGGGTTGTTTGTATTAGGTTTTAATGTTTTTGTCAGGTCGTGCTGGGAAAGGACATGGCGGTATGTTAAGGGGTGTAACATTTCCATCACATGCTTGAGGTATTCTGCCAATCACAATGCGCTGGATAGCTGGCCAATCAGAGCACACCTCACTTTTTAGAATGATGAGCTTTGTAAAAATGTATCCGTTTCAGAAAGGCGGGGCTTAGAGGAGAAACAATAATGTACATTATGTGGAAAACCAAATACACAAAATAACGTTCTTTTTAGCAACATCATATGACCCCTTTAAGCCACAGATGCTATTTATACAAAGTGTAAAAAGTCATCAGTATGTCTACACTTTGTAAAAAAAAAAAAAAAAAAAAAAAAAATATATATATATATATATATATATATATATATATATATATATATATATTAGGGGTGTAACGGTTCACAAAATTCACGGTTCGGTTCGATACGATACACTGATGTCACGGTTCGGTTCGGTTCGATACGTTTTAGATACAGCAAAATGTAAAAACATCTCAACTTTTCAGAATGCCGCAAGCGCACCGCGGGTCATGTGACAAGAACCAACCAATCAGCTTCATCCTTTCCCGTAACAACGTTGAGAGCTCAGCCAAGATGAAGGAACAGCTGATCATAGTTGTATATGGATTGCAATTTTGAAATAAATTCAGTAGCAGAGCTACTGCAAGCGATTTTTAGAGCTGCAAATCCATTTATCCTTCACTGAAATTTCCGCGTCTCATGGAGAGAGCACTTCATTGTTGCTTAGCAAAGACAGACGCCTCAGGAGAAAGACGCGCTTAGCGTTTTCCATGCGTTTTTAGGCACGATATGTGAATGGCCCCTAAGGCGCTCGCTCACTCAGCACGCGCTGAAGGCTCGTTGCAAAATGTCTAATGCATTTAACAGACCAGAAATATAAGATCCTAAAATAACCAAGAGGTCTGGTGTTTGGGTTGGATTCCCTGTAAGCTATAGTGTCTAAATGCTGCAGGGATAGTTTGCTGCGTGCATGTTTCTCCTTTTTTTCGTCTTTTCCCAGATAGTACTGACGCATATATCCCAGATATTCCCGCTGTTTTTTTTTTTTTTTTTTTTGTAATCCCGCTGGTGTACCCTGTCATGTTGCAGATGCCACATACCGTTGTTTTTTTATCCACCACTCTCTTGCCATCACCATTATAGCTTAAAGGGAATCCAAAGTGCACCCAAACACCAGACCTGTTGGTTATTGGAGGATCTTCTCATTTCTAGTCTGTTAAACGCATTGGCTATTTTGCAACGAGCCTTCAGCGTGTACTGAGTGAGCGAGCGCCTGCTGAGTAGCCTAACATAAACATATAAGATGGTGTTTTTTTCTTCTTCGGGAGTGTCAGGGGCGTTGCCTGTTACGTTGTTTGGGTTATTGGGCTACCTTGTTGAACGCATATCATTATATTTCTTTCTCTCTCTTTTTTTTTTTTTTTTTCAAATATAATTAATTACTCCAACGAACCGTTCGGTATACATAATGCGTACCGCGTACCGAACCGAAAGCGTCGTACCGAACGGTTCAATACGAATACGCGTATCGTTACACCCCTAATATATATATATATATATATATATATATATATATATATATATATATATATATATATATATATATATATATATATATATATATATATATATATATATATAGGAGTATTGGACCAGCTCAGAGGTAGGTATCATCAGTAAGCTGCAGATAACCAGGACTAACAGCCATGTACTGAAGAGTGTAGAACGGACAATGAGGAGTGAGAAGAGTGCAGGGATATAGGAAGCTTAATGAGAGGTGACAGGTGTGAGTGATTAGAATTCTGGTGACTGGTGATTAAGGCTACGTCCACACGAAGCCAGAGCTTTTCCTTTTCTAAAATAAATAAAGTTAAATAAAGGGGTTCAGTGGTGCCTGGGGCAAAACAAAAGGGGAGGGGGAGACACCAACAATCTTCTCAGCTGCTCTCACTCTCTCCACAGTCGCACCATTGACGGTCAGAGGAACATGTTGAGAGTGCACTCTCCTGAAGTAAACAACAATCTCCTTCGTCTTCTCTACATTCAGAGAGAATGTTGTCACTGCACCACCCCCACCACTGCAATGGGTCCAGGGATGGGGGGAGGGCAGACTTGATATGGTGCATGACTAGCCGTTCATAGCACTGTATGGGAATAGGAGTAAGCGCAACTGGATGGTAGTCATTTAAGCAGGATGGATATGGCTTTTTTGGGACTGGAATGATAGTGGTAGCTTTGAAGCATCTGACTTAGTGAGACGTTGAAAATGTCTGTGAGGACATTGGTGAGTTCCACTGCACAGTCTCTCAGTACATGGCCAGGAATGTTGTCAGGACATTTACATTTAATCATTGCTTTTTATCTTAAGCGACTTAAAAATGAGAACAATAGAAGCAGTCAGGTCAACAAGAGATCAACAACAACAGTATACAAGTGCCATGACAAGTCTAGTACAGAACACATAGCAGGTTTTTTTATTGTTTTTATTTTTTATATGAAAGAAAAGGAAATGTACTAGTATTAGTTTGTTAAGTGCTAGCGAAAAAGAAATGAGTGTTTAGATGTTTCTTGATAATGAGTAAAGACTCTGAATTGAGAATTGAGATTGGGAGGTCATTCCACCAGCTGGGCACAGTCCAGGAAAAGGTCAGTGAGAGTGATTTAGAAATTTTTTGGGATGGCACCACAAGGCGTCGTTCACTTGCAGAGCACAAACTTCTGGAGGGCTAATGAGATTTAACCAGTGAGTTTAGGTATGTTGGTGCAGTGACAGTGGTCGTCTTGTAGGCGAGCATTAGTACCTCGATTTTGATGCGAGTGGCTACTGGTAGCCAGTGTAACTTAATGAGGAGAGGAGTAACGTGAGCTTTTTTTGGATCATTGAAGACAACCCTCGCTGCTGAATTCTGGATAAATTGCAGAGGCTTGATAGTACATACAGGAAGGCCCGCCAGGAGAGCATTACAATAGTCCAGTCTGGAGAGAACAAGAGCTTGGACAAGAAGTGGGTGGCTTGCTCTGATAGGACCTGGTGCTTTCTCCTTGTGCTGTCCAGGGACAGCTTCATCACCTGGTCACTGGGAGGAGGTGGAGTCTTCTGTCTTCTGTGGTGTTGTTTTGTTCCTCAAGGCAAGTGAAGAAGGCATTCAGTTCATTCAGCAGGGAGATGGTACTGTCACATGTCTTCTCTGGTTGGTGTAAACAAAGTCCAGAGTGTCGTTACCCCAGGTTGGAAAGTCTATGTGTTGGTGTATTTTTGGGAACACACTCTTTAAGTTTGTGTGGTTGAAATTCACAGTGATGAGAAAAGCACCAGGGTCGGCTGTCTGCTGCTGACTGATGTGCTGGTACAGTTCATTTAGTGCCTCGCTCCTGTAGCTGTTGTTGGAGCTGGGAGGGATGTAAACAGCAATAAGCAGTATGACTGTGTATTCCCTCGGTAGATAGAACAGCTGGTACTTAATAATCATAATCTCCACCAGGGGTGAGCAGTGTTTGCAGACCACAACAGCATAGCAGTACCACACATCACTGATGTAAACACAAAACCCAACACCGCTGGTCTTACCTCACTTGACAAGAACTCTGTCCACTCAATAGCATGTCACCTGATCGAGAAGAATAGTGCAGTCCGAAACACTGTTGCTGAGCCATATTTCCGTGAACACGAAAGAACAACAGTATCTTGCAGTCCTCTCCTCTGAGTTGAGCGTAGTAGTCGGATGTAGTCCAGTTTTTTGTCCAAAGAGCATACATTAGCCAGTATGATGGTTAGAGATAGCTAGCTTGTGTGGGTTAGCCATTAACCTAGCCAAGATACCTCCACACTTACCTCCCTACTCCCTTACCTCCCTACTCCCTCCTCCAGGGGCAGCTCCTGACACACTAGTGCAGCAATGGGGATGGCAATCGCCTCTGGGTGCAGGGCACTCAGGGTGGTTTTGGTGGAAATTCTTTAACAGTGAAGGGTCTGGAATATTATCCTTGGCCACCCAAGACCTCAGCTCCGGCCCATATCCTTCCCAGTCGAAGAGGTACTTCATCCTGCTGTCTAGTCGCCGTGAACTCAGAATTTCTTTGACTTGGTAGATGGAGGGTTCTCCAAGGATTTTTTAGAAGGAAAGTATGGTTCGGTGGGTCCTGAGCAGAAGGATAAAATGGTTAAAGTTCGCTACTCAAACAGAAGTCCCGATAGTGTGACATCACGAAGTCACTCATTTCAATAATTCCCACCCATGGAATACAGTAGAGATACAATAGAGACGACAAAGAAGACAAAAATAACATTAGTAGTGTAAAGAAGTAATCTAGTAGCACGTTGGATGTGGGAGTGACATTTACGGAACATGTACGCCAAACACAAAGCACTGGGTCAGCTAACCAATCAGAGCACATTTTGGAATTTTGAAGAAAGGGTTTCATCAAAACAGGAACTAAACAGCACATTCAGGACAGACTGGGAAAGACAGTAACTGCAATAATGTAAAATATGTGAAAAAATCATGTACTTTTGGAACAAACCTCCATTAAAAATTATTCTAGTACACCCCAAACTAAAACAAGACTTCATAAAAGTGCATAATAGGACCCCTTTAATAAACAGTGATAGATTTTTATTTTATTTATTTTTATTAACTAAGCACAATATTTTGTATGCATGCTCTACACATAATAATATTTTCGCATCAGTTTTGGCCTTTGTAAATCTTACTTTGTTCCTCACTTGTGACGTACAACAAAATCCATGGAATTTAGGATAAAATCCAATCATCAGTTAATTTTATAAATGAGGCCCCTGATTTGTGTTTGCTTGATTAGTGATTACAGGATTGCAGCTACAGCAGTAGCACCACATGAAAGTGGTGAAGGCAAGGAACATGTGATTGATTAGTAATGGGCCTTACAGCCTGTGAAGAACAGGCCTCCGGTTTCTCCAGCTGCTTCTGTGACACAATGGCACTCGGCTGCTTTTGATCAACTCCACAGCATGACACTTATTTGAGCAATCCATGTCTGCAGGCTTCCACTAAAGGCCAAGGTGTCTCATATGATAAGAGATCTCTGATCAGGCTGATGGTGAATTCAATCAGAGGCCACATTGCCTAAAGCACATACTAGCACGGAGCACAAGCAAGGGCGAAACATGGATGCTAGTAAAAGCCACAGCCTTCTGGAGGACATACCCAGAAAATATTAAGATGAGGGCCAAAACTCAACTACTTGTAATTGGAGTAAACTACTTTTAACCACTTTTAACCACCCACTGCTCCGGGTGTGTGCTCACAGTGTGTGTGTGTGTGTTCACTGCTCTGTGTGTGTGCATTTCGGATGGGTTAAATGCAGAGCACAAATTCTGAGTATGGGTCACCATACTTGGCTGAATGTCACTTCACTTTCACTTTCACTTTCACACTTTAAAATACCCGTAATCAGACTACAGTTACTTTTTTATGGATTACATGATTCAATACTATTTGCACAATGGTAATAAAGTTGTTCACAATTCAGGGATTCTCCTAGGTTTCTTTTTATTTACATTTATATTTTTTCCTGATAAACCTGCCACTTATTTACGTTTGTGATTCTTCAAGTTTTTCCGGCAGACGCGGGTGGAGGTGGGGGTATAAGAATCGCGCTCACAAGAAATCAGCAACAATATAATGGAAAATGGAGGAGATCCTGTTTTTATACAGTCTATGAGGGGAATGCAGCCTTTCACTGGATGTTCAGACATCATTTAGCTTTTTAAAGAAAGACATGGGAAAAATGTCACTATTCAGTGTAAACTCTGCCTACCAAGGATTAATTTGCAGTCCATGTAAATCTTTGACCTAGCAAAGTTATTGCTGGGAATTTCAATTTCAACAACTAGTGCAGCACAATTTGGTGGGAATTATTCTGATTTTTATTACTTTTAGTGTAAATGGTGACCAGAGCTGGGTAGTAACGGATTACATGTAATCTGGATTACGTAATCAGGTTCCAAAACTCAAGTACTTGTAATTAGAGTAAACTACTTTTTAAAATACTCGTAATCAGACTACAGTTACTTTTTTATGGATTACATGATTACATATTATTTCCACAATGGTAATAAGTCACTCACAATTCCCTGATTCTCCTAAATGTCTTTAACAATAACTAGGGCAGCACAAGAATGATTCTGATTTTATTGCTTTCAGTGTAAACGGTTACTAATAACGGATAATGTTTTGACCGTATCAAGGTCGCGTTAGTTGAGGCTTGTGCAGCCAGTCTGACTCGTGGAGAAATCAACACTATAAGCGCAACAGCAAACAAAGAAACATGAACAAACATACTACTGTGGAAAAAAAATATATAAATATTCTATATAATATAGGCAACATCAAACAACCAGGAGTGATGTTTTCCCGACTTTCAGCTTGATTGCAAATGTGATATTGAGTTTATACATCTTCAGTTAAATAAACAAGTAATATTAACTGACTTACATTTTAGACACATTATTGGTTGTTTTTACTTCATTTCAAACAAAAATTATTACAAGCAAAGCCACAGCAGAACAGTCCCGCATCCCCAAGCAAACACAAGTCCTTTGTTATTAAATTATTAATTTTTAAAACTGTCAATGATTCAGTGAGCCATTTACAAAAATGATTACTTGCTTCATTTTTTGAATGAATCAGCCGTTTCAACAAATCGGTTGAATCAATGATTCACTCATTAAGACAGTGACTTGCCACCATCTACTGGTGGTTTAATATCATATTTAAAAGTATCATTGCATTTTTCCAACATTTCATATTTTGTATGTCAAAAAAGTAAAACATGAATCTAATAACATTATTTATGCATTTAGACAGGTGGAGTTTGTTGATACTACTGAATTATTTATGCACTTTTTACATGACAAACTCATGTAGTTGAGATGGATAGAAATGTCATCGCTGTGTGAGTTTAGTCTTTTTCAAAATTCATGTTTGCAATGTAGCTATTGTTTGATGTTTTTAATTGATACAGTCATATTCCCTTCTAGTGTTTTTTTTTTTTTTTTTTTTTTTTTTTTGTAGATTAAAGAAACAAGTATGTGTAAAGACAAAAATCTATTGTGGTTATTTTTGGTGAATTAAATATATTTTTTTATATATTTTCAAAAAAAGTACAAGATTAAGATAAGTGAATATATGTGATATCAAATAAGGGTTAGCACAAATGTAATCTAGATGTAATCCAAAAGTAATCAGATTACGTTACTAAATATGTGTAATCTAAGAGATTATATTAATGACTACAAATTTGTTCATGTAATCTGTAATCAGTAACTGATTACAATTCATTAGTAATCTACCCTCTGACGGTGACTAATAACAGATAATGTATTGACAGTACCAAGGTCACATCATTTGAGGCTTGTGCAGCTGGTCTGACTCACGGAGAAATCAACACTATAGTGCACACAAAAAAAACAACATATTGCGGTAGAAAAAATATTAATATTCTGTATAATATGTGCAACATCACACGACCAGGAGTAGTGTTTTCCTGTCTTTCAGCTCGATTTCAAATGTGATATTTATCTTCAGTTAAATAAACAAGTAATGTTAACTAGTGGTGGAAATTATGATTCTTTCTAGTGATTCGTTCATTTTCAGTTCGTTCACCAAAATGATTCGTTCAGAATCGTTCACTGATTCGTTCAGTGACCATTTCTTCGTATTACACAAAATAAGCCAGCAGATGGCAAAAAAAGGTGTATTATGTTGTTATGTCTTAAGTCAACGAACGTATTCACTTGTTGCAAAAACTGATCTGGCTTTATTAAAATGTGTGTATAATCGCATTCAATATATAAAGTCTAATTAAGTTGTTCAGATGAACAAAGCACAAGGTTTTCTTGCCTAAATAGCATTTTAATTGTTTGGTCAGACAGTTTGTATATTATATATTCACATTCATCAATCGTGGATTAAACGTGGAGTTGCTAAATATCAAAACAAGCGTATGTGCACAGTACAGTACCTATAACTGCGCTTTGCATTTTTGCGAGATTGACATGCTAAATGGCAGACTGACCCGGTTTACTCTCATTCATTTCGTTCACGAACGAGATAAGCTATGTACCAGTTCATTTCATTCACGAACTACATGTATCCGTTCATTCAGCTCGTTCACGAATGACATGTGTGCCAGTTCAGTCATTTCATTCACGAACGAGATTTACTAAATCATTCAACTCGTGCACGAACGACATGTGCTTTGCCGATTGAGAAACGTGATTGGTAAACGGTTTGCCAGAATATACCCTGACCATCAGGTCAGTCATTTCATTCACGAACGAGATGTATCATTCAACTCGTGCACGAACGACATGTGTGCCAGTTCAGTCATTTCATTCAGGAACGACATGTATCAGCTCATTCAACTCATTCACGAACGACATGGGTACCAGTTCAGTCATTTCGTTCACGAACGATAAGATCTCTAGATCTAGTTCAGACTCATATGAAACTGGTTCATTGAAGGGCGTATTCGTTCACTACATTCAACAAATCAAATACTCTGTCACATCTCATACTCGAAGGCTATTGGCTCGAGGTTGAGTAATTCTTTGACAGGATGAAACAGTTGTTACCCGGTTCACTGAGCTGCGCATGCGCTGCTTATAGCCAAGTATAGGTCTCTGCAGGAAAGTAATGGGAGTTACGAGATCAAGGTGTTTTTACACCATGATACTTGATTGGTTTATCTAATAGTGACGTTAGGTTTAGGGGTGGGGTTGGGTAAGGTTGATCATTTAGATTGCATGATTCAGAAACACCCAGCAGTTTCAAAACACCCACATGGTGATATACGCCCACTTTTGCTCTGCAGAGACCTAAGTCTCCTTATAGCGCCGCGCTGCTGTGGAGGGAGGAACTTCACTGAACGAGAAATATGAGTCAGTGGATTACGTGAACGAGAACGATTCGTTCACCTAAAAGATTCGTTCAAAAAGAACGATTCGTTCACGAACGACACATCACTAATGTTAACTGACTTACATTTTAGAGACATTGTGGATAGTTTTTACTTAATTTCAAACAAAAATAGTTCTAAGCAAAGCCACAGCAGCACAGTCACGCATCTCCGAGCAACACACAAGTCTTTCATTACTAAATTATTAATTTTTGAATGAGTTGATTCAGTGAGCCATTTATAAAAACAATTACTTGCTTCATTTAATGAATGAATCAGCCATTTGAATGAATCGGTTGCTTCAATGATGCACTCATTAAGACAGTGACTTGCCACCACCTACTGGTGGTTTAAGTCACTTAACACAGTATCTAAATATACATATACAACCCTGATTCCAAAAAAGTTGGGACACTGTACAAATTGTGAATAAAAACAGAATGCAATAATGTGGAAGTTTCAAATGTCCATATTTTACAAGCCCATGTGCAAACGTCTGGGGACTGAGGAGACAAGTTGCTCAAGGTTTTGTCTAATACAGGCTTCTAGTTGCTCAGCTGCCTTAGGTCTTCTTTGTCTTCCTCTTTATGATGCGCCAAATGTTTTCTATGGGTGAAAGATCTGGAGTATAGGCTGGCCATTTCAGTACCTGGATCCTTCTTCTACGCAGCCATGATGTTGTAACTGATGCAGTATGTGGTCTTGCATTGTCATGTTGGAAAATGCAAGGTCTTCCCCTGAAAGAGACGACGTCTGGATGGGAGCATATGTTGTTCTAGAACTTGGATATACTGTCATAGTGTCTGGTCTGTGTTTCCCTTGGTGTCCACTAGTGGTCTCACTTCCCCATAGTCACCCCACTGCAGGCACTGTATTTCCCACAAGCCTTTGTCCCTTTCATCACTGTTAATTGCACACCTGTTAATTGCACTCAGCTGTCTCCACTTTCATCATTTTCACCTGTCTATATAAAAATGTTTATATCTGTTTCATGGAGTCCTTGTTTCATGTCACCCTGCTTCTCGTGTTCCCTAGTTGCTTTCCGTGTTCCCTAGTGTTTTTCATGTTTCTTGTTTTTGGACTCCTGCCTGTTTTGTATTTGATTTTGGATTTCCCATGAAATACTGCAACTGGATTTCTCGTTTTGTGTGTGCATTTGTAACATATACCTTTCAGCATTGATGGTGCCTTTCCAGATGTGTAAGCTGCCCATGCCACACGCACTTATGCAACTTGGGTTGTCCTTGTCCTCTTTAGTCCGGATGACATGGTGTCCCAGTTTTCCAAAAAGAACTTTTGATTCGAATTTTGATTAGTCTGACCACAGAACAGTTTTCCACTTCGCCACAGTCCATTTTAAATTAGCTTTGGCCCAGAGAAAACACCTGTGCTTCTGGATCATGTTTAGATATGGCTTCTTTGCAAATTTTCTCTGAGAAACTCCTTTCAGATATTGCTTCACTATTTTTCGCTGCAGCATTGGGGGAATTGGTGATCCTCTGCCCATCTTAACTTCTGAGAGACACTGCCACTCTGAGAGGCTCTTTTTATACCCAATACATTGCAAATTGGTCCTCCTGCTGTTCCTTATATGTACATCTAACTTTTCCGGCCTCTTATTGCTACCTGTCCCAACTTTTGTTGGAATATGTAGCTCTCATGAAATCCAACATGAGCAAATATTTAGCATGACATTTCAAAATGCCTCTATAAATGTCTATATTTTATTGTGAATAAATTATCAGTTTATGAGATTTGTAAATTATTCAATTCCTTTTTTACTCACAATTTGTAAAGTGTCCCAACTTTTTTGGAATCGGGTTTGTGTGTGTGTGTGTGTGTGTGTGTGTGTGTGTGTGTGTGTATATATATATATATATATATATATATATATATATATATATATATATATATATATATATATATACTGTATAATAAATATATGATGTGAACATGATGTGAAGCCTTTTAAAACATGATAGTTTTGATGAAATATATCCATTGCAGTTGCTCTGCATTTATTATTATACTCACCGTAAACAGAGCTCAAATCCCAGGGTTACACTTTGAAGTTGATGCAATTTGACATGTTCTTTTGCAATGTTGCAATCTTTTAATCATGCCTCCTGAAATATGCACGACAGTGTCAAGCACAAGATTTCGAACAAGGTCACTAACTAAAATGTAATAATTATTTCTATCTCTGCTCTCCCTGGCACTTATAACATAAAGCAGAACTAAAAGATTACAAAGCACAAGGGTTAAGTACCTTACAGTATTACAATACATTGCTTAAAAGGGAATGTAAAACAATATATTCTTTCATTCAGGACAGGGAATGAGAAAATTATATTTCCAAAACAAAACTAGACAAAATAGCTAAAGCATCATAAAAGTACTCCATGTAATGTATGTTATATTCCAAGTAAAATGGTAATCAGTAATAATCTTCTACATGTGTGAGCCATTAATTGTTCAATCTGATTTGGAAATTAATCATTCACATTGTGTTTTGTGAACTGGATCAACTAATTTCTTGAAAAGTTCTGACTCAAAAGAACATTTTGTTCCTGAATTTGTTCCTTACTTTGCTATACTTTTTTCATGAGCTCTCATGATTAGGACAACACATGTCTTAAAAGTCATTTTAAATTGACTTACATTTTTACCTCACAAATGAAAGAATTCATTAATGAATGTCAAAACATCTTTTTAGTTGAATACTGCTGAATCAACACATATATTCATTTATACCAACAAATAACATTTTTATAGATTAAATCAAAGAGAAATAGCTCTCAAAGATTGCAATCGCAGTTTACCCATTTTTACAGAAATTTGTAATTTTAATGACTTTTATGATGCTTTTATGGTGCATCTGTGCCTGTTTTTGAAGCTCGAAAGCTTCCATTCCAATTCAATATAACTGCATAAAAAGAAAGGAAACCATCTTCCAATATTCTCCATTTTTGTTCTGGTGGAATTGTAAGCAAGTCTTATGGCTCTGGAGCAATATGAGATATAGTAAATGAAGATGACGAGGAAGAATGAAGAAGTTTTTATTTTTGGGTGAACCATCATTTTAACAGCTGCAGACACTAACATAGTTAAAGCGAACAGAAATGTTATCAGTTTCCTTCAACAAAACCTTCTTTGCCAGTAACATAGACAACAGCCTGCAAAACATTTTTGAGTACGTAATGCTTTTGCATATGAGATGACATTTGCACTTAGGGTGAATGAAAGGCCTCAGACAGAGAGAGCGAGGGAGAACGAGAGAGAGAGAGAGAGTAAGGGAGACTCAGAATAGACTTCAACTGCCGCTCAAGCGTCTTGACTAATCTCAGGCTCGACATTGCCTTGCAGCGGCCTTTTTAATCAAAGCCCTTCCATTCTGCCTCCACTCAGCTCTATCTAGGTCAGAAATGTCGACGCTCCACTCCTACTCTCTCTGCTCCTGTCTCACAACGAGAAAAAGGGAAAATCTGGTTAGATATTTCATTACAGCTCTGTAGTACTTTCTGAATTCGGCCTCCCTCACAAGAAGGGTCACCTGATATTGTGTACACAAAATAAATCTTCCCAGACTCAGCCGTTACACATTCGGTTTTATTTTGTTGTCATGCCCGAAGATGTAAACTGGGTTTGCACTAAACAGAGATATGAATAATGACGCCGCATGAATCGTATTCACCTCATGTACTCTTTGGGCAAAGGCTGAGAATAGCACAGCAATCTCTAATATGGTTTGTTGCATATATATATATATATATATATATATATATATATATATATATATATATATATATATATATATATATATATATATATGCCTAAGTTTTGCACTTTTAACTAAAGGTAGACTATAAGTAATTGCTGTATTTTTTGCAATCAATCTATCAATCAATAAAAATAAAGTACACAAAGCCTAATACTTTTTACATTAACCCCAGTAACCAGTGGCTCAGCTGATGTTTTCCTATGTAGTTCATAAGTCAATAAAACACACTGCTTGACTTTGAGCAAACATGGGCAATATTTAAATTAAATGTATTTTAAATATGTATTTAATTACTAAAAACATGTGTTTTGGATTTGGATTTTGCTGGACAAAATAGAATAAAATGACTTTGAGAGAATGTATTTTGCATTAGAAATACTCAAAATACATAATCAAGTAGTTAATTTTATTATCAGATAATACTATATTCTTCATTCTTCTTTTCTTCTTCTTCTTCTTCTTCTTCAAAAAAAAAAAAAAAAAAAAACAAACAAAAAAAAAACGTTTTATACTTGTAAAAAAAAAAGAAAGAAAAGAAAAACAAAACAAAAAAACATTTTAGGCATCATTAGACATCAAGTAATTCAATTTTATTATGTGACCTTAAAATAAAAAAATAAAATAAAAATAAAAAACTTCATTTACCACTCCATTTTAGATAATGTTATCCAAACACGTTTAGTGGTACTATAGTGAACATTCACTAATGTGTGTTGCATTGAAGCAAGTCTTCTGTTGCGTGAACACAGCACAAATGCTTTTTAATATTCTTGTGAAAGCACAATGCAACTAAATTTTCATAAATAAAGTTGTAAATTATGTTTTATTGTGCAAACTCATGTTGCTTAATGATTTGGAGGTTAAACCACTGAAGACACATGGAGGACTTTAACATTGTGTTTCCTACCATTCTGAGCTTTGAATGTATAAGTTGCATTGCTGTAGAAAGCGCTCGGATTTCATCAAAAATATCTTAATTTGTGTTTGGAAAATGAACAAAGGTTTAACGGATGTAAAACAACAAGGGTGAGTCATTAATGGCATGATTCCATGGTTCCATCTTCCAACTTAAAATAAAATAAAATAAAATAAAATATATTGAAAGATGCTGTTTTGCTGCTTAGTGCAAAACTGGCTAAGTATGCATTAAAATATGTACTATCATATGTTGCTTAGTTAATGTTATTATAGGACAGAGCTGCTCTGGCAATCGAAAGGTTGTGAGTTCGAGTCTCGGGCCGGCAGGAATTGTAAGTGGAGGGAGTACAACCATGTACAGTTCTCTCTCCACCTTCAATACTACGACTTAGGTGCCCTTGAGCAAGGTATCAAACCCCCAACGGCTCCCCGGGCACCGCAGCAAAAAAATGGCTGCCCACTGCTCCGGGTGTGTGTGTGTGTGTGTGTGTGTGTTCACTGCTCTGTGTGTGTGCACTTCGGATGGGTTAAATGCAGAGCACAAATTCTGAGTATGGGTCACCATACTTGGCTGAATGTCACGTCACGTCACTTAGTAAATGCTGACAAGTGATGTTAGCTTGCTAGCTAAATTTAGCAACTTGTTTCTATGGAGAAAATGAAAATTTTCAAGTATTAAATTAAAATAAATACTATTGCCAATGTCTAAACAGCATGTAACAAAACATAAAAGAAACGAAAACCGGTAGATTGATTATTATCATGCATGATGGTTTTGCAGGTAGAATCCAAGGGAAACGTATCTAGGTTACGTATGTAACCCTAGTTCCTCGAGGGAACGAGACGCTGCGTCGAAAACGCTTTTGGGGAACGCGTTTAGCGTGAGCGACTCTGAATATGATATCTAATCTGTCTTATAGAAGAGTGTGACATCACGGGCGAGGTGACGTAAGTGACCAGGAAGCTATAAAGGCACAAGCCGCACAGCTGGCTTCAGCTTCGAGTACCAGCAAGTGTCGGCAGGGGCGCGGGGGTATGGCCTCGAGACACAGCGTCTCGTTCCCACGAGGAACTAGGGTTACATAAGTAACCTAGAGACGTTCCTCGAGGGAACTCGAGCTGCGTCGAAAACGCTTTGGGGAACGAGTACCAACGCTGCCAGACTACCAAACCCCTGACTAGTGTGTATCCGAAGAGCACAGCTTAGGACGAGGGGAATGAAGTGCCTGGAGTGACTGGCATGTCTAAGCCATAGAATTTTTCAAAAGTAGAAGGCGTGGAAACCCCGTAGCATTGCAGATGTCCAGCATGGACGCACCTGCTAGAAAGGCCTTGGAGGCCGCCATACCCCATGTAGAGTGAACCTTGGCTCCCGACAGGGGGGGACGACCAGAGGGCTCAGAGTGGCGTTGATAGTCTCAACTATCCAATGACTAGTAGTCTGCTTAGAACAGTCAGTCAGTGAAGAAACAGTCAGTGAAGAAACAGTCGAGCAACATAGAAGGACAGCAGCTTGTGAGTGTTTTGTCTTGTTTTCTCATCAGACTAGTGTGTGATCATCATTGCTAGGAAAGTTTTAGGGTTTAAATTGTGTGTCTTACCCTGGTTAATACGTGCTGAAAGTGGCGCTTGGTTTTGCATTTGCCTATCGCGGGACTGCCTGGTTTCGATCTGCTAAATAGCGAGGCGTGGCCAAAGCCAGTGAAAGTACTTAATTAGCTGTTTTGAAAGCACTTGTCAGAAGAAACAGTCGAGCAACATAGAAGGACAGCAGCTTGTGAGTGTTTTGTCTTGTTTTCTCATCAGACTAGTGTGTGATCATCATTGCTAGGAAAGTTTTAGGGTTTAAATTGTGTGTCTTACCCTGGTTAATACGTGCTGAAAGTGGCGCTTGGTTTTGCATTTGCCTATCGCGGGACTGCCTGGTTTCGATCTGCTAAATAGCGAGGCGTGGCCAAAGCCAGTGAAAGTACTTAATTAGCTGTTTTGAAAGCACTTGTCAGAAGAAACAGTCGAGCAACATAGAAGGACAGCAGCTTGTGAGTGTTTTGTCTTGTTTTCTCATCAGACTAGTGTGTGATCATCATTGCTAGGAAAGTTTTAGGGTTTAAATTGTGTGTCTTACCCTGGTTAATACGTGCTGAAAGTGGCGCTTGGTTTTGCATTTGCCTATCGCGGGACTGCCTGGTTTCGATCTGCTAAATAGCGAGGCGTGGCCAAAGCCAGTGAAAGTACTTAATTAGCTGTTTGGAAAGCACTTGTCAGAAGAAACAGTCGAGCAACATAGAAGGACAGCAGCTTGTGAGTGTTTTGTCTTGTTTTCTCATCAGACTAGTGTGTGATCATCATTGCTAGGAAAGTTTTAGGGTTTAAATTATGTGTCTTACCCTGGTTAATACGTGCTGAAAGTGGCGCTTGGTTTTGCATTTGCCTATCGCGGGACTGCCTGGTTTCGATCTGCTAAATAGCGAGGCGTGGCCAAAGCCAGTGAAAGTACTTAATTAGCTGTTTTGAAAGCACTTGTCAGAAGAAACAGTCGAGCAACATAGAAGGACAGCAGCTTGTGAGTGTTTTGTCTTGTTTTCTCATCAGACTAGTGTGTGATCATCATTGCTAGGAAAGTTTTAGGGTTTAAATTGTGTGTCTTACCCTGGTTAATACGTGCTGAAAGTGGCGCTTGGTTTTGCATTTGCCTATCGCGGGACTGCCTGGTTTCGATCTGCTAAATAGCGAGGCGTGGCCAAAGCCAGTGAAAGTACTTAATTAGCTGTTTGGAAAGCACTTGTCAGAAGAAACAGTCGAGCAACATAGAAGGACAGCAGCTTGTGAGTGTTTTGTCTTGTTTTCTCATCAGACTAGTGTGTGATCATCATTGCTAGGAAAGTTTTAGGGTTTAAATTGTGTGTCTTACCCTGGTTAATACGTGCTGAAAGTGGCGCTTGGTTTTGCATTTGCCTATCGCGGGACTGCCTGGTTTCGATCTGCTAAATAGCGAGGCGTGGCCAAAGCCAGTGAAAGTACTTAATTAGCTGTTTGGAAAGCACTTGTCAGAAGAAACAGTCGAGCAACATAGAAGGACAGCAGCTTGTGAGTGTTTTGTCTTGTTTTCTCATCAGACTAGTGTGTGATCATCATTGCTAGGAAAGTTTTAGGGTTTAAATTGTGTGTCTTACCCTGGTTAATACGTGCTGAAAGTGGCGCTTGGTTTTGCATTTGCCTATCGCGGGACTGCCTGGTTTCGATCTGCTAAATAGCGAGGCGTGGCCAAAGCCAGTGAAAGTACTTAATTAGCTGTTTTGAAAGCACTTGTCAGAAGAAACAGTCGAGCAACATAGAAGGACAGCAGCTTGTGAGTGTTTTGTCTTGTTTTCTCATCAGACTAGTGTGTGATCATCATTGCTAGGAAAGTTTTAGGGTTTAAATTGTGTGTCTTACCCTGGTTAATACGTGCTGAAAGTGGCGCTTGGTTTTGCATTTGCCTATCGCGGGACTGCCTGGTTTCGATCTGCTAAATAGCGAGGCGTGGCCAAAGCCAGTGAAAGTACTTAATTAGCTGTTTGGAAAGCACTTGTCAGAAGAAACAGTCGAGCAACATAGAAGGACAGCAGCTTGTGAGTGTTTTGTCTTGTTTTCTCATCAGACTAGTGTGTGATCATCATTGCTAGGAAAGTTTTAGGGTTTAAATTGTGTGTCTTACCCTGGTTAATACGTGCTGAAAGTGGCGCTTGGTTTTGCATTTGCCTATCGCGGGACTGCCTGGTTTCGATCTGCTAAATAGCGAGGCGTGGCCAAAGCCAGTGAAAGTACTTAATTAGCTGTTTTGAAAGCACTTGTCAGAAGAAACAGTCGAGCAACATAGAAGGACAGCAGCTTGTGAGTGTTTTGTCTTGTTTTCTCATCAGACTAGTGTGTGATCATCATTGCTAGGAAAGTTTTAGGGTTTAAATTGTGTGTCTTACCCTGGTTAATACGTGCTGAAAGTGGCGCTTGGTTTTGCATTTGCCTATCGCGGGACTGCCTGGTTTCGATCTGCTAAATAGCGAGGCGTGGCCAAAGCCAGTGAAAGTACTTAATTAGCTGTTTGGAAAGCACTTGTCAGAAGAAACAGTCGAGCAACATAGAAGGACAGCAGCTTGTGAGTGTTTTGTCTTGTTTTCTCATCAGACTAGTGTGTGATCATCATTGCTAGGAAAGTTTTAGGGTTTAAATTGTGTGTCTTACCCTGGTTAATACATGCTGAAAGTGGCGCTTGGTTTTGCATTTGCCTATCGCGGGACTGCCTGGTTTCGATCTGCTAAATAGCGAGGCGTGGCCAAAGCCAGTGAAAGTACTTAATTAGCTGTTTTGAAAGCACTTGTCAGAAGAAACAGTCGAGCAACATAGAAGGACAGCAGCTTGTGAGTGTTTTGTCTTGTTTTCTCATCAGACTAGTGTGTGATCATCATTGCTAGGAAAGTTTTAGGGTTTAAATTGTGTGTCTTACCCTGGTTAATACGTGCTGAAAGTGGCGCTTGGTTTTGCATTTGCCTATCGCGGGACTGCCTGGTTTCGATCTGCTAAATAGCGAGGCGTGGCCAAAGCCAGTGAAAGTACTTAATTAGCTGTTTGGAAAGCACTTGTCAGAAGAAACAGTCGAGCAACATAGAAGGACAGCAGCTTGTGAGTGTTTTGTCTTGTTTTCTCATCAGACTAGTGTGTGATCATCATTGCTAGGAAAGTTTTAGGGTTTAAATTGTGTGTCTTACCCTGGTTAATACGTGCTGAAAGTGGCGCTTGGTTTTGCATTTGCCTATCGCGGGACTGCCTGGTTTCGATCTGCTAAATAGCGAGGCGTGGCCAAAGCCAGTGAAAGTACTTAATTAGCTGTTTGGAAAGCACTTGTCAGAAGAAACAGTCGAGCAACATAGAAGGACAGCAGCTTGTGAGTGTTTTGTCTTGTTTTCTCATCAGACTAGTGTGTGATCATCATTGCTAGGAAAGTTTTAGGGTTTAAATTGTGTGTCTTACCCTGGTTAATACGTGCTGAAAGTGGCGCTTGGTTTTGCATTTGCCTATCGCGGGACTGCCTGGTTTCGATCTGCTAAATAGCGAGGCGTGGCCAAAGCCAGTGAAAGTACTTAATTAGCTGTTTGGAAAGCACTTGTCAGAAGAAACAGTCGAGCAACATAGAAGGACAGCAGCTTGTGAGTGTTTTGTCTTGTTTTCTCATCAGACTAGTGTGTGATCATCATTGCTAGGAAAGTTTTAGGGTTTAAATTGTGTGTCTTACCCTGGTTAATACGTGCTGAAAGTGGCGCTTGGTTTTGCATTTGCCTATCGCGGGACTGCCTGGTTTCGATCTGCTAAATAGCGAGGCGTGGCCAAAGCCAGTGAAAGTACTTAATTAGCTGTTTGGAAAGCACTTGTCAGAAGAAACAGTCGAGCAACATAGAAGGACAGCAGCTTGTGAGTGTTTTGTCTTGTTTTCTCATCAGACTAGTGTGTGATCATCATTGCTAGGAAAGTTTTAGGGTTTAAATTGTGTGTCTTACCCTGGTTAATACGTGCTGAAAGTGGCGCTTGGTTTTGCATTTGCCTATCGCGGGACTGCCTGGTTTCGATCTGCTAAATAGCGAGGCGTGGCCAAAGCCAGTGAAAGTACTTAATTAGCTGTTTGGAAAGCACTTGTCAGAAGAAACAGTCGAGCAACATAGAAGGACAGCAGCTTGTGAGTGTTTTGTCTTGTTTTCTCATCAGACTAGTGTGTGATCATCATTGCTAGGAAAGTTTTAGGGTTTAAATTGTGTGTCTTACCCTGGTTAATACGTGCTGAAAGTGGCGCTTGGTTTTGCATTTGCCTATCGCGGGACTGCCTGGTTTCGATCTGCTAAATAGCGAGGCGTGGCCAAAGCCAGTGAAAGTACTTAATTAGCTGTTTTGAAAGCACTTGTCAGAAGAAACAGTCGAGCAACATAGAAGGACAGCAGCTTGTGAGTGTTTTGTCTTGTTTTCTCATCAGACTAGTGTGTGATCATCATTGCTAGGAAAGTTTTAGGGTTTAAATTGTGTGTCTTACCCTGGTTAATACGTGCTGAAAGTGGCGCTTGGTTTTGCATTTGCCTATCGCGGGACTGCCTGGTTTCGATCTGCTAAATAGCGAGGCGTGGCCAAAGCCAGTGAAAGTACTTAATTAGCTGTTTGGAAAGCACTTGTCAGAAGAAACAGTCGAGCAACATAGAAGGACAGCAGCTTGTGAGTGTTTTGTCTTGTTTTCTCATCAGACTAGTGTGTGATCATCATTGCTAGGAAAGTTTTAGGGTTTAAATTATGTGTCTTACCCTGGTTAATACGTGCTGAAAGTGGCGCTTGGTTTTGCATTTGCCTATCGCGGGACTGCCTGGTTTCGATCTGCTAAATAGCGAGGCGTGGCCAAAGCCAGTGAAAGTACTTAATTAGCTGTTTTGAAAGCACTTGTCAGAAGAAACAGTCGAGCAACATAGAAGGACAGCAGCTTGTGAGTGTTTTGTCTTGTTTTCTCATCAGACTAGTGTGTGATCATCATTGCTAGGAAAGTTTTAGGGTTTAAATTGTGTGTCTTACCCTGGTTAATACGTGCTGAAAGTGGCGCTTGGTTTTGCATTTGCCTATCGCGGGACTGCCTGGTTTCGATCTGCTAAATAGCGAGGCGTGGCCAAAGCCAGTGAAAGTACTTAATTAGCTGTTTGGAAAGCACTTGTCAGAAGAAACAGTCGAGCAACATAGAAGGACAGCAGCTTGTGAGTGTTTTGTCTTGTTTTCTCATCAGACTAGTGTGTGATCATCATTGCTAGGAAAGTTTTAGGGTTTAAATTGTGTGTCTTACCCTGGTTAATACGTGCTGAAAGTGGCGCTTGGTTTTGCATTTGCCTATCGCGGGACTGCCTGGTTTCGATCTGCTAAATAGCGAGGCGTGGCCAAAGCCAGTGAAAGTACTTAATTAGCTGTTTGGAAAGCACTTGTCAGAAGAAACAGTCGAGCAACATAGAAGGACAGCAGCTTGTGAGTGTTTTGTCTTGTTTTCTCATCAGACTAGTGTGTGATCATCATTGCTAGGAAAGTTTTAGGGTTTAAATTGTGTGTCTTACCCTGGTTAATACGTGCTGAAAGTGGCGCTTGGTTTTGCATTTGCCTATCGCGGGACTGCCTGGTTTCGATCTGCTAAATAGCGAGGCGTGGCCAAAGCCAGTGAAAGTACTTAATTAGCTGTTTTGAAAGCACTTGTCAGAAGAAACAGTCGAGCAACATAGAAGGACAGCAGCTTGTGAGTGTTTTGTCTTGTTTTCTCATCAGACTAGTGTGTGATCATCATTGCTAGGAAAGTTTTAGGGTTTAAATTGTGTGTCTTACCCTGGTTAATACGTGCTGAAAGTGGCGCTTGGTTTTGCATTTGCCTATCGCGGGACTGCCTGGTTTCGATCTGCTAAATAGCGAGGCGTGGCCAAAGCCAGTGAAAGTACTTAATTAGCTGTTTTGAAAGCACTTGTCAGAAGAAACAGTCGAGCAACATAGAAGGACAGCAGCTTGTGAGTGTTTTGTCTTGTTTTCTCATCAGACTAGTGTGTGATCATCATTGCTAGGAAAGTTTTAGGGTTTAAATTGTGTGTCTTACCCTGGTTAATACGTGCTGAAAGTGGCGCTTGGTTTTGCATTTGCCTATCGCGGGACTGCCTGGTTTCGATCTGCTAAATAGCGAGGCGTGGCCAAAGCCAGTGAAAGTACTTAATTAGCTGTTTGGAAAGCACTTGTCAGAAGAAACAGTCGAGCAACATAGAAGGACAGCAGCTTGTGAGTGTTTTGTCTTGTTTTCTCATCAGACTAGTGTGTGATCATCATTGCTAGGAAAGTTTTAGGGTTTAAATTGTGTGTCTTACCCTGGTTAATACGTGCTGAAAGTGGCGCTTGGTTTTGCATTTGCCTATCGCGGGACTGCCTGGTTTCGATCTGCTAAATAGCGAGGCGTGGCCAAAGCCAGTGAAAGTACTTAATTAGCTGTTTGGAAAGCACTTGTCAGAAGAAACAGTCGAGCAACATAGAAGGACAGCAGCTTGTGAGTGTTTTGTCTTGTTTTCTCATCAGACTAGTGTGTGATCATCATTGCTAGGAAAGTTTTAGGGTTTAAATTGTGTGTCTTACCCTGGTTAATACGTGCTGAAAGTGGCGCTTGGTTTTGCATTTGCCTATCGCGGGACTGCCTGGTTTCGATCTGCTAAATAGCGAGGCGTGGCCAAAGCCAGTGAAAGTACTTAATTAGCTGTTTGGAAAGCACTTGTCAGAAGAAACAGTCGAGCAACATAGAAGGACAGCAGCTTGTGAGTGTTTTGTCTTGTTTTCTCATCAGACTAGTGTGTGATCATCATTGCTAGGAAAGTTTTAGGGTTTAAATTGTGTGTCTTACCCTGGTTAATACGTGCTGAAAGTGGCGCTTGGTTTTGCATTTGCCTATCGCGGGACTGCCTGGTTTCGATCTGCTAAATAGCGAGGCGTGGCCAGCTGACTTCAATCACAGGTAATCAGGCTAATACAAAGCACTAGGTTTCACCGCGGCAGCGGTCGCGGCAACCCTCGTGTGATCCCTCCTCGTGTGATCCCTCCTCGTGTGAAGACCGACGAGTGTAAAGACAATCGACTCTACCTGCGCGACTCCACCGAGCAAGGACACCGACGGGGCACTTGAGTATTGCTTTTCTCTTTATTTACTTTTTGTATAGCCTCTCAAATATCTTACACTTGTAGTCACTATGTGCTTTCAGATCTCTACTATCACTACTAACACTCGGAGAGCACGCTATGTACGTCGCAGGAAGGCCTGTCTGACAAACCTACGCCATGTCCCTCTGACCTCTACTACTATGCTCTCTATTCCAGTTGGTCTCTGGAACTGCCAGTCTGCAGTTAACAAAGCAGACTTCATTTCCTCTATTGCTACCCATTCCGGTCTCAACCTCATGGCACTGACAGAGACTTGGATCAAACCTGAAGATACTGCCACCCCTGCAGCACTCTCTACTAATTTCACTTGTTCCCACACTCCTCGTACCACTGGGAGGGGTGGAGGTACGGGTCTCCTTATATCCAAAGAATGGAAATTTGAACTTCAGCCATCTACAGGTACTGGTTCATTTGAATCACATGCCATTACTGTAACCCACCCTGTTAAAATTCACTTTGTGGTCATCTATCGTCCACTGGGAAACTTCTTGGAGGAGTTGGATGTGCTGCTATCAAACTTTCCTGAAGATGGTACTCCTCTGGTACTGCTTGGTGACTTCAACATCCACTTAGATAAACCCCAGGCTGCTGACTTCAAAACTGTGCTCACCTCATTTGATCTCAAGCTAGTGTCCACTACAGCGACTCACAAATCGGGCAACCAACTTGACCTCATCTACACGCGCTGTTGCTCTGTGGACACCACTTCAGTTACTCCACTGCACACATCTGATCACTTCCTCATTACTGCTAACCTAGCACTTACTCCTGAAGTGGCACACACTCCAACGCAGGTCACCTTTCGACGGAACCTACGCTCACTCTCTCCATCTCACCTATCTGCTGTGGTTTCATCCTCTCTTCCACCATTCTCTCAGTTTTCTGCTCTGGACATTAACAGTGCTACGGACACTCTTTGCTCCACTTTAACATCTTGCTTGGACAACTTTTGCCCACTGTTGTCTAGACCAGCACGCACTGCCCCATCTGCCCCCTGGCTGTCCGAGGTTCTCCGAGAACATCGCTCTAAACTCAGGGCTGCAGAGAGGAAATGGCAGAAATCAAAAAACTCTATGGACCTCAGTGTGTATCAATCTCTCCTCTCTTCCTTCTCTGCAAATGTCTTCACAGCTAAAACATCCTACTACCACAACAAAATTAACAGCTGCTGTGATGCTCGGACACTCTTCAAGACTTTCTCTTCTCTTCTTAATCCGCCGCCTCCACCTCCTCCATCGACTTTTACAGCGGACGACTTTGCAGCTTTCTTCACAAATAAGACAAGATCCATCAGTGACCAATTCTCCACACCGCAGACTGAGGAAAACTTCACAATGACCGATGCACACTCTTTATCCTCCTTCTCCCCACTCTCCGAGATGGACGTCTCCAAAATTCTCATGTCCAATCATCCTACTACTTGTCCACTTGATCCTATCCCCACTCACCTCCTTCAAGCGATCTCTTCTTCAGTCATACCTTCACTTACTCACATTATCAACTCTTCTCTTCAATCTGGAACATTTCCCTCAGCATTCAAGCAGGCTCGGGTAAGCCCACTGCTCAAGAAACCATCTCTAAATCCAGCGCTTCTTGAAAACTACAGACCGGTATCCCTGCTTCCATTCATTGCAAAGACACTTGAGCGGGCTGTGTTCAACCAGCTTTCTATGTTCCTTGGACAGAACAACCTCCTGGACAGCAACCAATCTGGCTTCAAAAGTGGCCACTCAACTGAGACTGCTCTGCTCTCGGTTACTGAAGCCCTGCGACTAGCAAGAGCAGCTTCAAAATCCTCGGTACTCATCTTACTGGACCTGTCTGCTGCTTTTGACACTGTTAATCACAAGATTCTCCTGTCCACCCTCAGAAAGATGGGAATCTCTGGAACTGCTCTCCTGTGGGTTAAGTCCTACCTCTCTGACAGATCATTCAGTGTGTCTTGGAGGGGTGATGTTTCAAAGTCACACCACCTTGCTACTGGGGTTCCTCAAGGCTCAGTACTTGGACCACTTCTCTTCTCCATCTACATGACATCTTTAGGATCTGTCATTCAGAAGCATGGCTTTTCTTATCACTGCTATGCTGATGACACCCAACTCTACTTCTCATTCCAGCCTGATGACCCGACGGTAGCTGCTCGCATTTCAGCCTGTCTGAGTGACATTTCTAGCTGGATGAATGACCATCACCTTCAGCTTAACCTTACAAAGACTGAACTACTGGTGATTCCAGCTAACCAATTGATTCATCACAACTTCTCTATACAGCTAGGCTCGTCAACCATAACTCCTTCGAGGACAGCCAGAAACCTAGGAGTTGTGATGGATCATCAATTAAGCTTCACTGACCACATTGCTACAACGACCCGGTCCTGCAGGTTTGCCTTATACAACATTAGGAAGATTAGACCCTTCCTGTCAGAGCAAGCAACCCAACTTCTTGTCCAAGCTCTTGTTCTCTCTAGACTGGACTATTGTAATGCTCTCTTGGCGGGCCTTCCTGCATGTACTGTCAAGCCCCTGCAAATGATCCAGAATGCAGCAGCGAGGGTTGTCTTCAATGAGCCAAAAAAAGCTCATGTTACTCCTCTCCTCATCAGGTTACACTGGCTACCAGTAGCTGCTCGCATCAAATTCAAGGTACTGATGCTTGCCTACAAGACGACCACTGGCACGGCACCAACTTACCTAAACTCACTGGTTAAATCCTATGTGCCCTCAAGAAGTTTGCGTTCTGCAAGTGAACAACGCCTTGTGGTGCCATCCCAAAGAAATTCAAAATCACTCTCTCGGACCTTTTCCTGGACTGTGCCCAGCTGGTGGAATGACCTCCCAATCTCAATTCGTACAGCTGAGTCTTTACTCATTTTCAAGAAACATCTAAAAACTCATCTTTTTCGCCTGCACTTAACCTACTAACACCAGTACTTTTCCTTTTCTTGTCTCTTTTTTCATTTAATAAAAAAAAAAAAAAAAAAAAAATTATATATACCTGGCTATGCGTTCTATACTAGACTAACTGAGACTTGTCATGGCACTTGTATTCTGTTGTTGTTCTCTTGTTGACCTGACTGCTTCTATTGTTCTCATTTGTAAGTCGCTTTGGATAAAAGCGTCTGCTAAATGATTAAATGTAAATGTAATGCTTAGAAGCAGGGAAACCCCTCTTGGGGGACCGCAGCATGCAAGCAATTGGTCCATTTCTCTCCACAGGGCAGCTCTGTGGGCGGATGCATCCAGCCTCGAGCTGGACACACACAATTTAGCTTCTCTTGGTCGGGCTCCCGAAAGGGAGGAGGACAGAAGGCCTGCAGCACTACAGGTTGTGGTGTGATAGAGGGCACCTTAGGAACATATCCCGCTCGAGGGTATATGAACACTTTGGTCATGCCAGGTGCAAAATCAAGGTAGGGGCCACTGAGAGGGCGTGTAAATCTCTTACTCTCCTCAGAGAAGTAATGGCCAACAGAAAGGCAGTTTTAAGAGTCAGATGTCTATCTGAGATATCTTGAATCGGTTGAATGAAGATTTGTAAAGAGCCTCTAACACCACACCCAAGTCCCACGGGGGAATACTGGACTGTACTGGAGGTTTCAGCCAAAGGGGGCATTGCGACATCTCTTGAGATGCAAATAGGTCTACTTGAGCCCTGCCAAATACTCTCCATATCTGCTTCACTACCTGTGGGTGAAGTCTCCATTCCCCGGGCCTCGGCCCCTGCCTCGACAGTATGTCTGCTCCCATATTTTGTTTCCCAGCAATATATACTGTTCTTAATGAGAGGAGTTTGCTCTGGGACCACACCAGGATCTGGTGCGCCAGCTTGTACAAAGGGCGCAAACGCAGACCTACCTGGTGGTTGTTTTGCGTGCTTCCGAACCTCGATGAACTCTAAATCAAGGGAATATGGGTGGAGATAGGCAGAGCCGTCTTCGCCCGTCCTTAGATATGCGAGAAGCACAGTCAGCCCCCTTTAATTTTATTTTTATTTCGAGAGCTGACTGCGTGAGCTGCGCTCCTCATTAATGCTGCTCGTTATACAGTTAGGCATAATATGTTTGTGAAACTGATGCTTGTGTAACTGTTTGTCTGCTGTCAACTGATGTTTATGCAGCTTATGTTTGTGCAACTGCGAGCTCATCGACGCCCTCCGTTTCAATCTCCTCGGAGAAAAACAGGCGGTGCATCACGGCCGTCACTCGGGGGGGAAGGACCGCAGCACACGGGCTTCCGCACCCGGAGATCGGGCAGATCTGGCGGGTGAGGTAAGAGATAGGGACGCGCCCGTCTCCCTACCCTCCAGCAGATCTTATCTGCGAACCCAGCGAGTGCAGGCGCCGCTCCGCCTCGGCGAAAGCAGGACTGACACCGCGAGGAACGCTGGCGAAGACTCCCCCTCGAGAGAGTCCTCCGGGATCGAAGCGTCCACACTGGCTTGTACCAGTGCAGGCAGTCGTGATAAACACACAATCTGAAACGCGATCTGGATTCGCCTTTCAGATGTCTCGTCTTAGCTTTGTTCTTTGACTATTGCTTACTTTTCGAGGAGCTAATAGTGACAAACAACAATAAATAAGACTGACAAGACAGAATGACATGCACACACAAAGCGCTTGCTGAAAACGCAGAAGCTGAAGCCAGCTGTGCGGCTCGTGCCTTTATAGCTTCCTGGTCGCTTACGTCACCTCGCCCGTGACGTCAAACTCCTCTATAAGACAGATTAGATATCATATTCCGAGTCGCTCATGCTAAACGCGTTCCCCAAAAGTGTTTTCGACGCAGCTCGAGTTCCTGAAGAGGAACTGTCATTATAGTGTAGGTAATTTTAATGAACCTCATCTGTTGTCATGATGTCCAAGGATCCCACTAGCTTTGGCTTGCTTGCATAGGTCTGATATGGAGTGTTTGCAAGAGCATGAGCAATAAGTTACTAACCACAGCTCACCTAATGGCTACCGGTTTCGCTAATACCGGTTTCTGTACTCTACATAGAGCCCTTTAACAGCTTAATATCAACATTGCCAGGAGTTAGTCTTTACTGTTGACAGTGAACTGGCTTGAGCATTTCTCTTGAGTAGGATTAGGTTGTATGACAATACAGTTTTGCAGGATTATTATTATTATTATTATTATTATAAAGAAACAATAAAGGAGCAACAAAGAAACATTAAAAAAATGCAGAAATGCTTGATGGTATTTAAACATAAATTAGAAAAAAAATGCATCAATATATTAGACATATTGTCTATTGTTTTATATTTAAATATGTTGTTTAGAAATTGTTCAAGAAGGGCAAAGCACTTATCTTTATCTTATATGTGTATCTACATGTAATGGAACTGTTTCTTGCACTGGTGGATGTGGTTTCAGATATTTTGTAGAAAGATTGGGGCCTTTGCGTGTCTGTCTTCAGGTTTTCATTCCCAGACCAATGGGCAGTGTGAGTTGGCCAACCAGGATCTAGGAAGAATGGTTCCTGGTGTCAGCAGCTCTCCTGGGCAGAATATGCTCATAACGCCCTTCCTGTCGCCGGTCCTCTCCTCCTGCCTATGTGTGTGGTCAGCGGGTTTGGCTTTCTACCAAGGATCTGCCTCTCTGGGTGCCTTCTCGTAAGCTGGCACCCAGATTCATTGGGCCATTCCGCATCACCAAGGTGGTTAGTCCGGTGACGATCAGGCTCAAGCTTCCTCCTACTCTTGGTCGGGTTCACCCAGTGTTTCATGTTTCTAGGGTCAAGCTGGTGTTCTCTTCCCCCCTTAATCCTGCTTGTAGTCGCCCCACCCCCCACCCCCTCATCTTGTGGATGGATCTCCTACCTATATGGTTAGGAGATTACTCGATGAGCGGCGCCGCGGCAAAGGGGTTTCAGTATCTTGTGGACTGCGAGGGTTATTTGTCCAGAGGAGAGGTGCTGGGTGCTGTCCCGGGACATCCTGGACTGCTCGTTGATTGAGGACTTCCGTCAGCATCGAGGTAGGCCCCTTCCTGGAGCGCCGGGTGATGCTCCTGGGATGGGGGGTACTGTCGGGTCTCGGGGGTAATCACCTTCCTTTTGGGGTTGTGAATATGTGTTGTGTGTGTTTTGAAGGTTTGACAGCTCACCGCGTCTGTCTGTTTGATTTGAGTTTCCTCCCGCTCTCCTTGTTTCTCCGTTGTTAACCTTGATTGTTTGCCACCTGATCTCAATTTCTTTTAATTTCTTCCCTTTATAATTCCCTGTGTTTATCTGTCTGTTGTCAGACTGTTGTAACTTGTACCAATTGCTCCGATCTACTAGCTGGTCTGTGTACTCACCTTTTGGTGTCTTGTCTTCAGGCTCCAGTGTCTTTAGCTGTTTTCCTCTGCCTCTTGTTCTCATGAACGCAGTGCTCCTAGAAGCTTCCAGCTCTCATTCATCTGGTCTCTGCTGTCGAACGAGCTAAACTGTGGAACGTTACTCATCTGCTCCATCTCATCTGCTTTAAATAAACCACAGTGTAAATCTGCAACTGAATCCAGCCTGTTTCTCCTGACACAGTATCAACAAACTCCATCTGTCCAAATGCATAAATAATGTTATTAGATCAAAGTTTTACTTTTTTGACACACAAAATATGAAATGTTGGAAAAATGCAATGATACTTTTAAATATGAAATTAAACTGTTTGTTGATATTTATATCTTCCATTCAAGGTTGGTTTACCCTATCAGTATATTGGGGAGGGTTTTTTTTTTTTTTTTTTTCTGAATGACTAACAGGGTTGATAATTTAGGGTGGCATCATTAATTACACTCAATTAGATAAGCAGATGGTCGATTCAGTGGTGGGCATGTGGGGCTTCATCATTAACTCTTGTGGTGACTTTTAAGGTGGATTGTGCTTGAATTAAAGCCTCTGATGTGACGAGCCACAGCAGCTAAATAGTGTTAGATAAAATTTACACCCAAACTTCATTCAGATAAATACAGATAATTGCCTTACTAACTGCTAAGCTTTTGTTCACATCTTCTACATTAGCTGTGAAATGAAAATCACAAATAAGCAAGATATGTTTCTTTGCACTGAGGTGAAGCAACTGTGAAGTTGTATCGTATTAAAATATAGTAAGTATGCACAATAGTATAAAAAAGATGTTACTATATATATATATATATATACATATATATATATATATATATATATATATATATATAAATAAAATGCAACTACTAACTCTTAGGAAAATACTGAAACATTAAGGCAGCATTGTTTCTCAAACACACATATGCAAATTAATGTGTCACTTGCTACTCTGATTAGGCATGAGAGCTTGTGTACAAAAAATATTTTATTTTTTAAATTTTTTATGTAAAAAAACTATACAAGTAAAATAAAGTCTACATTAATTATGGGTTGAAATGAGGACAGACATGGTCTGCCAACGACAATATGTTTTATGCAGTGAATTATTGATAGCATTTAACTACTACAAAAGACAAACCAAAAATTCAGTCTCAAAGACAGGCCAATGCACCATTACTGAAATGTAACAAGTTATTTATTAATGAGTATCTATCTGAATTATCAGTATCTGATTTCAAGGGCTTTTGTTTAGTATGGTGTGTTGACACTCCTAAATTTGGATCTTGAAGCAAACCCACTGAAGTACTACAGTCCTTGCATAAAAAAAAAAAACGTCTTTAGAAAAAGATTTGTACATGATTTTGGTTTTCTTTCAACTGACTTTAAATAGGATTATTCTTAGAATTATCAAGTTATTGCAGTATTATGGTGCAACGTTAGTGCTGGGAAAGCATTTGTCTCCATTTTAAATCTTTCTCAGTGTCTTCAACATGAAGCTCATTCTGATTCTCAGACAAAGGTCTAGTATTAAAATTTGCCCAGCATATGAATGTGTTGTTGATTGTCTTATGGATCCCTTCTTATTGATTCCTTTCACACTAGAGATGAAGAGGCTATGGTATCCACCGTGAGATGATTGGAGAGACGTGCCAACCGACGGATACCAGTCCTTGAGGCATACCTCCATTAAAAACACAATCAATACAGGTGCTGCTCTTCATCGACAAAGCTAACAACATTACAGCATTCTCCAAAGTGCAAACCTAGGTTTCAACAGTGTTCATATGCACAGGCATCGCATTGCTTTTGCTTTCAAATCTAAGCGAATGCGTTTCAGATCAGCCTGATGCAACAGACTGCTGGATTTGAAGGTGCTACACAAGCAGCATAGCGTAACAGAGACAGATCTTGCTCTTCAATGGAGTTATTTATACTGTGATTTATATGACTGTGATTTATGTTGAGCGGAGTCTGGGGAAGGAACCTGTGACATCCACCCTTTGAATTAATAATTTTTGCCATGTTTTGAATTCTCCATGCTAGATGTCTTGTCATACATCAGGGTATGTCATTGTTGTTTAATGACGTGAGTATGAGAGTACAGGAGAAGATATCCCTCACATTATTGCATGTTTTATGAGTTGAAGAATATAGGAGAATTTTAAAATAATATCTGGGACATTTGATGATCCTTCTTGATGAATGCATATATAGAAATGTCTCTTGCTCTCTAAGGTGGTATTTAACTGATAAAATGTACAATGAAAACTGTGATATTGTGAGATGTTATTGCAAGTAAAAATGTTATTTATTCCTGTGATGAAAAGCTAAATTTCAACATCTATTACTCTGGTCTTTAGTGTCACATGACAGACAATTTTTTTTTTGTTTTTTTGTTGTTGTTTTTTGGAACATGTGAGAAATGTGTTTTGTATTTCATATATTATATTCAAAATATAAAGGTTCTGTTGCATTATAAAGTCTCTACTATGTACTGTTTAAAGGTATACTATTTATATGCTGTTTATGCTGTGCTGAATAATTGTCTTAAAAATGTTGATGATTTTGAATTATCTTCTAGATTCATCATCTGGCTTTCTTCAGCAAATATTGATGCAATTAATTGTTGTTAGTTTGATTAATCAGCAAATCATTTAATTAATTTGATTAAAAAAAAAAAAAAAAATCATCATTCAACAGCCCTAATAATATAACAGAGTAGTGTGTCAAACACAGCTGCGGAGCTCTTTTAATTTGTTGCTTTTGTTTTTACGTTTGTCATCTGTCTTCCCATGACAGGTTGTATTTTTGCTATTGTTCAGAAATATCCAAAATAAAGTAACAAAGCCACCTTACCAATTTCACTTTTCTCTGCAAAAGCCTTGCCATGAACTGTGGAAAGTGTTTTGAGTAAATCCTTAGCCTTCGGACCTGCAGGATTGTTCTTCGAAACAGCAATATATTAGGAAGAGTCCTCGTCGCACCTTTGTGAAACTGGGTCATGTCAGGCCTTGGGTGATGTACAGTACACACATGATGTTTCTAATGCAAGCATCATCCTTATTTTATTTATTTATTTATTTTCTATAAAGGCAAATTGCTAAATTAATCAGCATGAAACTTGAGAATCAAGTTTATTCAATTAGTTTGCTTTGAAGAGGAATTTGAATAGACAGGCTATACAAAATGTAAAATAAAAACAGAGGGTATGTGGTATAGAAGATATGTCAGGAAGTATAATATAAAAGTACATTGTGAAATGAATTGTAGGGGTCAATTCATAATGGGAAAAGGGCACTTTTATCTACAGTAATGCTGTTCATTTAACTTTTTATTCATCAAAGGATCATAGAAAAGTAACAGTTTGCAGTGTGCTCACTGTTTAAAAAGACTTAATCTTAATAATTCCATACTTTTAACTAGTGTATAAAATCTTATAATTTGATAACATGTCAGCTTGATTTTGAAAGTTATTCAAATATACCTTGACTTTGTCTATGTTTTCTATGCTGTACATTTGCATTACAACATTCAGTTATATACAGCATTCAGCTCCCTGCAGAACATATCACGAGGATTCTTTGATTGCATTTGTTTTAAACAGAGTAATAATCCATACTTCAGGATAACATAGTGTGACTCTTTGTTTTAGGCTATTTGTACCAATCTAACTTTAAAGGAAAGAAGAGTTTAAAGTTTAATGACATTTTGTAATTAGAAAACAAGTCTGAATGTAAAAAAAGAAGAAGAAAAAAAGAAAAGAAAAGCTGATTCAACAGGAAAGCGAAAAGCAATCCAGTTTAGTAATAATCACAGTGTTTTCTTTTTTTCTTTCCTCTTTTAATTATCTCTAAAAAGCAGCGCTCTGACCAGTCTGACATTTAAAAGCATTTGAACAAACGCTTCCCTATTCATGTGGATTAAAACTGAAGAGATAGGAAACAAATGGTAATAACACACAAATTACTCCAAGTTAAAGGAAATAAACTCTTGTGGTGAGCTCAATGTGTATAATATCCATTCCACATTGTGCATTTATTTGATAAACAGATTAGCTCTGGAAGGTTATTAAAACAAAACCCGAGGCAGAGCATTGCGCTGATTTTACCACGGGTAGGAGGTACATTTCTTAATCTAGCAATATAATAACTTTTCAGTCATTTAGAATTTGCGACCAAAAGAGTTTACTGCCATTTTTTAACAGCTTTAAAAATAGCTCATCCAATTCAAATTTTAATTCTGAACGTTTCCCTTTTATTGGCTTTTGTTGTGTATAACGATATGGCAGTAACACATCTCCTTTCTTGATTGAGAATGAAGGGTTTGGTTAATTGTCTTGATAACAGTCGGACACTCTTCGGATAGACAGGCCAATAAGTTGTTTTCTATGAGCAAATGGCTTGTCCTGAACAAATTAGATGAGCATGCTTTTTGTGTTGGTAAAAAATCTGTCCATGCCAGAATTAAAAATAAAAAAAGCGAGGTTTTTTGGTTCTGCCAATTCCAGATGTTCAATATTTGGGTTGTTTCCTAAAATCTCAGCTGAAAAATTTAATCACTTAACAATTTAAACATATTGCTAAAACATTTACATTTAAAAGTATTCCATAATCTGCCTTAGATGCATAATGAGACCTACTACATGCACTTTTATTGTTAGCTCACATAAGAAACAGCAGGATTATAGATCATACTGCCGAAGGAACAAAAGACCATTGTACAGTTCTGCCTGCATTTGTGCTATAAAATACCTTCAACACATCCAAACAGAAGACAATTAAAATCATCTACTTTTTAAAGTAGCGTTTAGAACAGCAGTGACTCAGTGGTTCATGTAGGTTGTCTACAAACCGGAAGGTTGGTGGTTCAATCCCCGGCTCCACCTGACCAAATGTCAAGGTGTTCTTGAGCAAGCACCTTGGATGGCACCTTGCATGGCTGACATTGTCGTCAGTGTATGGGTGAATGTGAGGCAATTTGGGGTCTGTCGAAAGTGCTATATAAATGCAGTCCATTTACCATTTATATTTTTTGTATTGTTTTAATATTATATTCTATATGCAATAATTATGAAGGTGTTTACCAAAGCTGTAAAGCACTTGGGAACTTGTACTTCATTAAAATAACTGCATTCAATTCCACTTTTCTCAAGTACTGTTGAAAAATTGTACTCAATTACATTCCCAAGGAAAATGCATTGATGACAGTGAATGGCAAATTGGCAAAATACCCTGAGGTTACAAAGCAGAAGGTTTTTTTTTTTTTTCATTATAATTATTATATCTAAATTAACTAAATAAAAAAGACTGTGTTTGCAACTTAGTTTGAATTATAAATATGATAGTAAAATGCTGGAAATGGATCAACAGTGAAAACATTGCACTGAAAACACAATTGTCATTTAATAGCATTATCTTTGGAATTGAGGTTGTGAGATTTAATGCCCTGTCAAAAAAAAATAATAAAAAAAATAAATAAATAAATAAATAAATAAAATAAAATAAAATAAAATAAAATAAAATAAAATAAAATAAAATAAAACCTTCAAACCTTTGAGGCTCGATGTGAAGTTTAGCATAACTAATGACCACATGTTGACATTAATATGACAGTTTGACTTATCAAAAGGTTTATTTACAGTTATATAAAACTGATGTGCATTCTTAAATCTTCAGACTGCAGTGCAGGTACTGTATCTTGTTGTGAAATGTGTTGTCTTGAGTTGAAGACATTGTTTAACCAGTGCACCCAAGCCAGAGATTTCTGAATGCCTGTGGTTATAGCTGTTAGAGAACAATTACCCTGTTGTTTCT